>NC_056563.1:34540600-34542459 GCF_013358625.1 Macadamia integrifolia | reverse complement strand
CCCCCCCCCCCAACACCCCCAAAAAAAAGCCCTGAATGTATTGCAGGCTGTGATCATTCCTTCTGAGCTATGCTATTTTTTCCCATTCCCTTTAAGATACCATTTTATCAGATGATTCTCAACAAAGTGCCAGACCAAATTGCTACAGCCATTTATAAGGCATTAAGCCTAGGCAATGGCAATATTTGACCTGAACTCAACCACTCAAAATCCGTCTTTCCGACATGTTCTACTGATCAGAAAAAACAAGTCAATATGCAGCTAAGGTCAGGTTCTGGGTTAAAACTTAACAACCCAAACCAGAACTAGTCAAGTATAATGTCCACCAGCAAGCCTATCTAGCTTTCCCAGTTTGGGTTGGTATCTTAATATTTAAATTCAATTAATGAACCCATTGCAGCCTCTAGTGAGAGACAAACAAACCAGATCGGGGTAAACATCCGTCAACCAGGGCCCAACCAGTTTAAGCATCACAGCTATTCCATATATCTCAAAACTTTTACTGAACAGGGCAGAGTAAGTTGTTTGCATTTGGCAACCCATCTTAACCCTAATTTACTAAAATTAGGGAGGGCACTGAGTGAGCCAAACCAGGGCCACCCTTAGATGCAGATTCGTGGTTGAACCGGCTTGACCAATCTGGACATCTAGACCAAGATGAACCAGGCCCCGACATTGTTCTTGTTCAAAAGTAGCAACCTTTCCGTTGCACCAAGGTCCACCCTCTGTTCTGGTTCAGTAAGATATCTAGGATATTAGTTCATTTATTATGAATTTATTTCCTTTATCTTGTTGGGTGACTTTATTATAGTTCAATTTGTAACATCATCTTGTTGGATTACTTTATTAGAGTCATTATTACTCCCATTACAGCATAACTATGGAGCGTTTCCTTAGTTGAGTTAAATTGATTTTCTTAGTTCCTTTAGTTGAGTTAGTTTCAGTTTTAGGTCTTTAGTTTCTTATTTATATGTATATAACTCAACTGAGGATTCTCAAAATTGAAGAATGTATTGAGTTTGTTTTAGTTGAAGCCTGCATGGCCTAGGGCAGCTTGGTCTCTCTCCCCCTGATACAGTACCAATTTCCCTTCCTCCTTCATTCTCTCCCCTTCTCTTCCTTTCCACTTATTCTTCTTTATTTCCTGCTATCACTCTTTGCTGGCTTCTGTTATTTTGAGTGGTGGTTGCAAACAACAGAATCGAGTTGTTCCCATTTTTTTCGTTCTCCCTCCTGTTCTGGGCGCAAGATCATCATCCTAGGGTGATTCAAACCCTAAATCAATGGCCCCAATGCCTCCTCTGTGAATTTGATTGCTGCAATCAAAACTCACTTCTGTTGTTCCGCCAGCGACAATTTTCAGAGAAGTCCTCTGTTAATCGAACCATTGTTTGGATGTGTGCTTACCTGATTCTAAGATGATCCTTGGTAGAGAATCAAAACTCATCTCGTTAGGATCTCCCGAAAGAGAGGTAGTGTTTTCCGCCACTCTATTTAGGATGAGAGGTTGAAGATAACCTCATGGTTGCCTTTAACCCTCATTGTTTTTCTTTCCATTATACCCCCTCTCCTTCTCTCTTTTATATGCTTTAATTGATATCATTCCAATTTACTCCTAGTTAACCATTCTAAATCCCCCAGTGCTCTTTGTCTTTTTTCTATCAAGTTACCCCTCTCATATTTAGTTAATTACAGCCCTGCCCTCCCCCTTGCTATGTTTGATATATTTACAGTTGTGCCATTACCTTCATACTATTGGCTATTGTGCACTTGGGTGCAAACCCAAACAGGGTTTTTGAGCTCCGGACCGCATCCCCCCTATGGTTAGGCCAATACCAACAGAATTGAGAATACAAATG
>NC_056563.1:34538973-34540572 GCF_013358625.1 Macadamia integrifolia | reverse complement strand
CAAAAAAAAAAAAACAAACAAAAGGCCCCATTCTGCCCCCATTTCCTTATAAAATCAGTAAGTCCCTTCCGTTATTCAATACATTCATGTTGACCACTATTTATTACTTAATACGTTCAGGTTCTGCAATGGCTAAACAATCCCACAAGTTTCTATGATTCTATCCCTCTTGGTAGACACAAGCACACACACACACACATGACAACTTTACCTGAACTTTGATGTACAAAGAAGTAATAACAAAGACTCACGCTACCTATTCCAACTCAGAAAAGGAAAAGAACTTAAAATTTTTAGAATTCAAAATACTGAACACCCAACTAAACTGCCCACAACTAAAAACATAAACTTACCAAAACAATAAATATTGACTATAAATAGCAATATCTGGGCTAACCAAAAACAGCAACACTCTAGTCGAAGAACCAGCTAGAGAGGGATTTTCTAACAGCCATACGTATGTACGACAGTATCCTAATATGTAATGCGGTAAGATGTTTTATTCTGTTTTTGTATCTGTGTGTTCCCCTTGTGGTTGAGGTCGTAGATCAAGTATATGCTCCCCTTTCAGATGTACTACATTTTCTGGCCCAGCAGCTCTAGAGCGTACCTCTAGGCTGGCACAAATATCTGTCATGGCAAATTGGATTGAACTGAAATTTTGTGGACTAGCAGACCCTCAAGGTCCCCCGCTCACATGTCAAGTTCCAGCCAAAACGGTCTTGGCCAAGTGGCAAAATCATGCTTGGAAAAGCCAGTGAAAAAATGAAACTTCTCTAAAAAGAAATGGACAGCTGAAAACATAATGACAATATGCCGAAAAATGAGAGAGAATATAATTGAATCTGCGTCTGAAATTTGACATGTAGACTGTAGCCAATCTAGACCATTTTCAAGATTTCCTTATCCACATGGTCAAAAATCAACATTGCGACATCAACCTTCCACATGGCAAAACACTGAGCCAGTCTAGAAAATTATGCTTACAAAGTTACCATCACAAAAGGAGGAAACTATTTCATGCTGTACATGAACCCACTGTAACCATGACCCAGGCTTCTCATTAGCGAAGTTAAGCATAAGTCTCTACGTAACCAGCATAGGTCTCACCAATCAAAGTCACGGACCACCTAGTCCGACTTGTTCCATAAACCCTCGACAAATGCAGAACACAAGAACTTTGAGCCCATAAAGAAACATCCCCCACCCCCCCCCCTTTTAAAATAAAAGATTCTTGAAATTTTAAAATAGAATTGTGAGGTAGCATGGATTAGGAGATCCCATTTTAAATACTTCCTTTGCACCACATTCTCCTATAGGATTAGAAATCCTCTCCCTGTTTTCAAAAGAGTGGAAAGAACTCTATACCATCCCTCCCAAAAATTCAGCAAAAGTTTGTCGACCTAGTGCAATTTGGTTTCTAGGAGAATCAACAGTGATGGATTCCACCGGATGAAACAGACTTGTCCACAAAGCTCGCATACCAACTCTATTTATCAACTACAAGAAAAAGAACTCCAAACCTGCTAAAATCCATAACCAAATACACATCTTCATTGGGAAACTTCCTTAGTTTTATACTCCCCCCTAGTCCCCCCC
>NC_056563.1:34525379-34538953 GCF_013358625.1 Macadamia integrifolia | reverse complement strand
CCCCCCCCCCCACCCTTCTTCTTACTCGACTAAGACAAATCACCAACCTTCCAAACAAGGCTTTGCAATTTAAACCACAAGTATGATTTCATGAATCTCTCAAATTGTCACAACTTGGTCAACCCATAAGTGAGCAAAATCAGATTAAAATCTCCCAATAGAACAAGCAATAACTTGCAAACTCCTACCATCTGAAGCTTCAAAAGTCATTTAGTGATCAAAGTTCATTGCAGGGACAGTAAGCCTTTAGCTGCCCCCCGTACTGAAGCACACTCCATTTGATTTGAGGAAACGAAGTCAGTTCAACCTACTTTTCAACAGCCACAGATTCAATGGATTAAATAACGAGATTTACCTGCACAATTTGTTCTATCGTACGTAACGAAACACAAACTCCTTTCTGCCAAAACATCAATAGAAATTCATTTTCTAACCAACATCGACCTTGAAAACCTGAATTCACAACAAGCATCCAAAGGGAGATGTTCCTCTGGTAATCTAGCATTGTCGTCAAAGAATTAACCTTCCTCACTTCCACGTGAAATAAGAACCATTTATGCCATCTTCATTGATCAGCAACATACAAAGAAGACTGTATGAACTGCTTCCAGAAAAGGAATACCTAAGGAACCTTTCAATATGCTCAAAAAGCTTGTGCAGGCATTTCAACCCTGCTTTCCTGTAAATTGCACATGCTTGTTCATATTGGAGACAATATCAATGTTACCATCCCTTGGAATAGAACCTGCATCCCATGCAAATGTTTTGTTATGTACAAGAACTCCTTTTTTATTATCTCTTAATACACCTCAGTGCTTGGTCAGGTGCTCTCAGGTGTTTTACATGTGTACCTCCAAAATTTGCTTCAATAACTGAGAAGGGGTGATTTCAATGAATTTTACCCCAAAGTATCCAAACCAAAACTCTAACAAGCTCATCTTCCCATGCAATGCATGCCATAGTTACTACTCTTTGTAGACAACAGCTAATCCTCACAAAATGCTCACCTTACCCAGGAAAAACTCTTTAACCACATGTACTGTCAACCATGCCCATTTCAATTGAATTTGAACCCCACCCCCAAATGCCGTGGACAAGCAGCTATCAAAAAAGTAGTTTCACCAAGACTCTAGCACAATCGAAGTGTCATGGAAGGGCTTCCCATCCATTGGGTAATTGAGCTGTAGGAAAATTCCAAGATGGGTTACTAAACCTCTGAAATATCATCCACACAAATCCCACTATTCCTTCCGTTTTCCATCTAGTCACCATCACAATCACCATTCAAAACCTAAAAGAGAGAGAAAAAGCCTCTTTATACCAGTGGATCCCTGCTACTTCTGTATGAAAATGAACAAGTGTTCATTCACTCCATCAAATCGCATCTGGTCAAATAATCTTTCCACTCCACCCAATAAATTATATGATTAGATTGATATTCACATAAGACTTTTATCTATATAATAATCATTGAATTGAGAACGAAACCAAAGTGCACTCATGACATGGAACAACTTCATTAACTTGTGATTGAGCAGGCACCCTAGCATAGGAACATCAATGTTTCTCAAAGTAAGTAATCACCTTATTGACAAAATTTCTACTCATTCTCCCCTAAGCAGAAACAGAAGGTCCGAACTGTCATTTCTTTACTTATGAAGAATGGACAACAATACAGGAACAGCGCCTAGGGTTACCAAACTGGAAGTCACTCCATGCGCCACTGAAAAGCAATCATAATTAGGGAATAACTTCTCAAAACAAGCAGCGGACCATGTCAATCACCTGATTAGCCCTTAAAACACCATCTAACGTCTGCAACACCTCAGAAGGTCATGCCAAACGGAATTTCAATGCACATAACTACGCCTTATCATATTCACATTACATATCACACAAACCAAGCGAAAAGTCTACCAGAGCCCAGAAAACCCCACAATACGCAATGTATATCCGAAACCTAGCATTACATTGCGGTAAGCAAAACTATCAACTGCCCTATACCAGACGAAGCATATTTCGAAAACGCCAGAAACCATTAAATTAGCACCGAAGAAGGAAAAAGGAGAGAGAGAAAACAGGTACTTACACCAAGCTCCTCTTCCTCGCACAAATCAAAATGGGCTTCAACGGCTTGGCTGGAGAGGCTGGGGAAGAACTTGAAGAACCTGGGAATGAGCTGTGCCGTTAACTGTTTTGCCTTTATGCTTCCTTTAGCTGCTCTTATTATACCTTCGTAGTCCTTAACATTCTGATTCAGACCCAGAAAATATTTGAATCATCCACAAACGAACAATAATAATATTACTTATAACAGCTCTATTTCTACCGATCTAAAGGAACATTAAACCCAAAAAAAAAAGTAGAAAACTAACCTGAGATTTATCCTTGGCTTCGTTGAGTCGTTCGCCATACTCGTATAGCTTCTCGATCTCGCTTGTATCTTCAGACCCATCAGCCATTGTTGCTTCGGATAGGCAAAGCACACACAAAGGGGGAAAAATTAGAAGAAATGACGGGAAGTCAAGGGTTCAATCCTGTAATGAATTTATTACAGTAAAATGGAGCAGAAACGGAAAGCGAGAGGTTCTAGATGGGTTTAATAAATGGAAGAGAAAGAACTAGACTGAATTTCTGAAAAAAGAGAAGACAGGGAAACCAAGGGTTAAATGATGAAACAAATTTATGAAGCTTCTAATTTCTAATAGAATTGCAGTGAAATGGAGCAGATACGGAAAGCGAGAGATGATTCTAATAAGTGGAAGAGAAAAGAACTAAAGAAGTCTCTCAATTTCTGAGAAGCGAAGCGAAGAACTGTAAAAGGTAACGAGGGTTGCGATACTTGCTTGTCATTTACCTTTGTCAGTAATGGCCTAATAGGTGACGGTGCTGCTCTAAATGTGACGACCAGCTTGGGCTTTAGGTAATTTGGCAAGCTTTTTTATGATCCCACGACGATGGGGTTTGCAGACTATGTGTGTACCAAGCATTTCAGGGTATTGAACAGTGCGGTCTAAGTTAAACGGAATGATTTGGTTCGGTTCATCAGAAGTAGAAATAAATCGAATCATTTATTAAAGGGAAATTTACATCCACCACCCCTTGCATTTGCCTTTATTATATCATCTCCCTTTAAGTTTCGTTTATTACATTTAAACCCACAAAACTAACACCATAAGAGTGTGAGACTGGTTTGAGGTCTGATCTGTTAACTTGAGCCATATTTTATTTAATTCCCCCATAATACCTTTCCCAGTTTCTTCAACCTACTAACGAACAAGATAATCACTCTTTGGTTTGGAAAGGTCACCAAAAACTCTTAGCTGCTCCGGAGCTAAGTCTTCGAATCTATTTGTTCTCTGGAAAGAAAAGTTCTTCGAATTATGCTCCTTCTCTGGTGACCTGTGTTTGATGCCCTTTCAATGAGGAAAGGTTTGTAGTGATGCCTAACCTATTTGAGTTTTTATGATGCCCTAACTTCCTCTCTTTCAAATTTTCTTCTCAGGTGTTGGTGAAGCCATAAATCTCCCCTACATCTGGGCTTCGATCTACGTATAGGAAACCATGATCTCAGGTGAATTGATTGTTCCTCCCTTTCTATCCTTTTGATCTAGTTCCATGTGAGTTCTTTGATTCTATTATTGCTGAAATAAAAATCATTTTTCTTGTCTCTCAATATTGTGAGTGTTAATCAGGTGGTACAATGTTCAATGCAAATTTGGTTGAAGTTTATGATCTGATGAGAGGATTTGGGCATCCTCCAAATGCCTTCACTTACAATACTCTCTTGAATGAATTACTTTCTTTACTCTCTTTGATTTTCATTTTATTTCACAGAGGAGTTGGGTAGAAATGGATTTTTACCATTCTTCAATCTTTTGTCAAGAATATTGAAAAACTCTGTCAAGTTGGGGGTTTTAATGGGTTCTCTTCATGTGTTTGAACTAATGTTGAAATTGGAGTATTCTCTAACCAAAAACACTTCAAATATGTTGATTTTTAGCCTCAGCAAGGATCAAAAAATTTATGAGGCATGCCTTGTGCTCTCTGTGCTTTGGATGAGGGAAGATCGAAGAGGCTTCCTGCCTATTGGATAGAATGGAAAAGGAGGGATGTGAACCAGTATGGCAAAGATCAAAAAGGCTTCCTGCCTATTGGATAGAATGGAAAAGGAAGGATGTGAACCAGTATCGCAAAGATCGAAGGGCTATGATAAGAAGCTTATCATGTTTTAGAAGAGGCTTCCTACCTATTGGTTATTCTTAGTATGACCACAACTACATCCTAGAAGTTCTAATGGCCTCAAAATTTCATATCTGATAGTGCATAAACTCTTTTTTAATTTTCTTTTATAAATCTAGAAACATAGTTAATAATTGAACATAGTTATATCTTCATGTTTCACTTTGAGATCATGTGTTTCCCTCTAATGGGGTTGGTTGGTTGATATGCATGAGGTTACCATCATGTGACAAATCTTGCAACTCACTGCTTGAAATCCTTGCATTCGTTGACCAGTGGCTTGAGATAATGTTGGCATTTCATATAATTCTTCCAAACAAGACGATGCATGGAGCTTCTTCAAATTCTTGTATTAGTTATTAAATCTCGTGTACATGTGAAACATGTTGTTTTCATATCTTTCATACTTTCATACGGTGTTCCATTCCTTCTACTACTAATGGATCAAGCGTCGTACAAATAACTAATTACTGACCATTTTCACTTTTAAATTTAACAGCAATGATTGTGAAGTGTCCTATTTAGTTTAGTAGGTGTGGGAGAATTCACACAAAACTTGTTGATCCAAACTATTATGCCCACTTGGACATGGTCTGTGACAGACAATTCTATCATCAACCATATACACAAAGGCCATAATGTACGGTTTAAAATCATATGTGAGATCTCTAGTGAAGTGTATGTGGAAGTGATAGATGATTCTAGCATGTACAATTTATTTGGTTTAGATGGGGTGGATGTTATCAAACCAGTAGTATATGACCTTAAAGATAACCCTAGCGATGACATTGAAAAGTATACAATAAACAATTACTCCACTAATGTTTTTTTTAGAGAAACAAGTAAGAGGGGAAATGGGCTAAACACTTTGCTAGGTAGCCAGAAAAGGGGAATGTAATATGGGGATTGTGACATAGGGAGCAAGAGAAGGGGAAAGCTGCTTGTTATAAGAGGTAATGGGTTATGTTGAGCTAATATTAGTGCTATTAGTGATGGAAGTATAATAAAGAAAGAGTACTAAAAAAGAGTATCAAAAGAGAGAAGAGTATCCAAGGGTACCCTTCCACCACCAATTTTTTTTTTAAACTAATTTAAACTAGAACTAGAAGCAGATGATATTTTATCTGATCAAAACTCAAATCACAAAATAACTTATTCCTGTGGATGTCTATTTGTCGGGCTGCCCACCTAAACCAGGGGCAATTTTTGATACTATAACAAAACTTCGTAGGAAGGTATCTCGAGAAATTAATCCATCGTCGTTGCCCAAAGGAGAAGTAATATAATAGGTAGGGATGATAGGATTTGAACCCATGACATTTTGTACCCAAAACAAACGCGCTACCAAGCTGCGTTGTGTCCCTTTTTAATGGTCTACCTTGTCATTGTAGAGAATTCTTGTCTTCTTTTCCACATTTTGTTATGTGGTTAGGGTTTGTTATGTAACAGAACACTTCTATCCTCAAACCTCTTTGTCTATGAATATTCCCCACTGATGTGTGTGTTATTTTCTCCTCCTCTATATGTGTTGTTTTTCCACCTTGTGTGTGTGTGCAAGGTTTTGCCATAAGTGGTGGTCCGGCTGACGATGGTGATGGAGCTGCCGATGACAACGACGAAGACAACAATCCATCTCGAACTCCCTTGCATTTGAAGATCTTCTCATCTATAAACTTCCATGCTGCTACCCTTGCGTCTTCTATGTAGTTCGAACTGACTACTGCATCACCTACCCCATTGCTACTAAAGCAATAGAGGACGGTGGTGTGTGAAGGAAGAAATATTGATGTGGGTACTGCCTTCTTCCTAGTGAGGAAAGGATCAGTCTTCATCATCGTGGTAGCTATGGTTGCTTGCCCATTGCTATCGAAGCAACAAAAGATTGGTCAGTGACGATGTCATCGAAACTAGGTTCAAAGATGGGGAGGCAATCGTTGTCTCCCCTAGCTCCTCCCATAGATTTGTTGTCTCCCCTCCCTTGCACCTCCTTCTCCCTACCATCTTTATGGTTGAAGTGTGCTCTTTCATGGCCAACCAAGCAACCCTCTTAGCATTCATTAGTAAGAGCAGGTTCATGTCATCATTCTCTCCATAGCGATGGCATACTATAGAAACCCAATTTTGTCACTTGCCTGAGGCTATGATGATTTATAAGATGCAGATGCGATCTACACTTTCAGTCAGTGGACAAGTCAATCTTTTAAATCAAACCAAACTCAATCCAAAACCCTAGCTCAATCCAAAAACCCTTGCTCAACCCATATTCAACCCATGTCCAATCTTGTGGCACTCGATAGTAACATATTATACATTGAGGAATCGAATCTAAGTGCTCTCCAATAGTGTGGGAATAACATGAAAAAGGATCATCGGACATCCCTAGGGTGCAATAGGGCAAAAGCCCTTCTTCGCGAGTCCTTGATAATTTTAAGCCAAAAAGAGGCTCAAAATCCATACTGATGATAGTGCTCGAAAATACTATTCCAACGACATATAGTACACCAAAACGGACCACTAAATCTCTTAAGATCAAACCCAGAAGTCAAAAGCCCTGTGGAGGGTTGGCTTAACATCTATTTTATCCAGGGAATATTCTCTTTCCCATGGCCCCATGAAAAGTTGGTGGCCGCATGAAAAAATGGCAGTCCTGCGAAAAATTCAAATTGGCTGTGGCCCAAAAGGTGGCAGCCCTACACTATTTTTGCCATTTTTGAGTGGCTCTACATAAACTATTTTGAGTTCGAAATTCTATAAAAAAAAAAAATAAGGGGACTGTTTACCCATCCGAAGACACACAAGGTTCCACCCTTTCACCTACCCCTCTTTTGTTGAGTTTCCTACCCTCCTACCCTCTTAAGTGTCGTAGAGTATGGAGCAAGCCCTTTAACCTTCACTTTCCCCATCCTAACTTCCACCACTAGCCGAAGTTCTACCGAAAGCCTTGTCAATCCTTTTACCTATATTTGCACGCCAAAACCCAAAAACTCGAAAAATGCCTAAAAATACAGAAAAATCCCTCAACCTTTAGGAATGCCTTGGAAAGTCCTTTCCCTCCAGATTCTTCCAAATCCCATCGATATCATCCCAGGCCCTTGGAACTCTGTTGCAATTCCCATAGATCTCTATAAGCTATGAAGGGATGTAGGAAGGTCGAAATCCCTGAAGAAGGAATGCAGATGGTCAAGTCCACTTCCACCTCTCCACCTAAGCCAGGGAACGCCTATCAAAGCTTGTAACTACGGTAGTGGGGCACCACCACTCTTGACCCGAAACAAGGCTGAGCACAAGTATAAAATCTCAACTCAACTAGTAATAATGTTAACTCTTAACTTATGTATGGTAGTGTATATAATAGTCATAGTTTAGCCATACAGGCGGCGTAGGACTAATCAGGGGAGAATGTTCATTCTTAAGCATCTAATAGGAAGACCGATTGAACCAGGTGGAGTGGGTGTCTAACACCTTCTTAACTCCGCATCCTGACATTTACCCTCTTCTCTAGACAAGACCAATTTTGGGCCCTTTCCTTATAGATCAGGTCCACCCATCAGGTCCTAGGTGCTAACTCTAGGTGGCAACTCCAAAACTTTATGTTTCCCAACCATAAGCATTTTCCATATATTTCATCACCAATATGCTCCTTTTGGAAGGGCCTTCTATGAATTAGGCCCCCATGTGTCCCAAGCAGGGATGCGACGGTGCAGGGCCCATAGATGTGCACCCAAAAAGAGGAAGAGATGGTCTCTGAGGCTGTTACCTCACACGTGCTGCTTGACACAACAAGACCCAATGGTGTTGGTTGTGACGTCGAGCATCGTGAAAACGACTGTGGTGGGTATGGCTTTCAAGCTTCACCAGATGGATCTCCCGGGGATGATAGAAAAGTTGGTGACGTCGATAATTATTGGATCTGCTAGTGCCAAGGTGGGTATGGAACAGGTGTCACGTGGACAGGTTGGATTGGAAGTCCCACACATGTCATTTGTCATCGGTATGGGCAAGTTTGGGACTCACATGGCTTTGCCTGCTAGTCCTACCTTGGGCAAGCATGAGAGCCACTTGACCATGTCAGCTAGTCCTACCATGGGCAACCTTAATTTTTTCATAATTTTAATGATCTTTTTTTATGTAGGTTGTGTCTATAACGATGTTTCTAGGGTAGTGACTGTAGGTTGGATAACCCTGTCAATGGTATTTGAGATAGTCCGGTTAATTTCCACTCCTTGGTTTCGGATAATATATCCAAACCTTGTGTTTATCATCCATGTTATCCCTTTTATATGAATGAATCTCCCTTTTTATGTGATTTTTCTTAATTTTCAATATTTAGTAATGGGAAAAAGAAGCCTAAAAGCAACATGGCCCCTATGCCTTTACATAGTTGGGGACGAAATGATTGCTCCAGTCCTGAAATGCTTAAGCATTCTAAAATAAATAATACATTTTTCACTAAATGCGTATACAAACTCATAGTTAGTAAATATGCATATTCGTGTGTTTGCTACAAAGAATGTCTTTTTACGGCAAAAATGTGGTTTTTAAATGACCACGTATTAAGCATGTATACACGCCCTAAACATATAATATGCCTTATGTGTGTGTGTGTGTGTATATATATATATATTTATTTATGTGTGTGTGTGTGTGTGTGTGTGTGTGTGTGTGTGCAATGCACGTATGAGCTTTTGTTATGTAGCAAATAGCAGCGTATGATATAAGCTAATTGAATAAATAAGACAAAATCACATGATTTGTATGGATTGAACTTCTAAGATAATGCTTGAGCTCGCTGGTAATTTCGTAAGAAGGACCCATTCAATTATGGGATACATATGTTAAGTCAAAAGACATCAAGTTATTCTACCTTCATCTCTATAATCAGACATTATATTTGTGAATCCAAAAAAGGGGGAAAAAAATGAAAAAGCCTTAGTGCGTGCCTTCTGAATTTATTAGAAATAAGTTCAAATTATAAAGTATCAAGCAATTATTTGCAGTGAGACCTTGTAAACTTACAAATCATTGCTAAATTACTCCATTTTTGTTTCCTCTACACTAGGATTCATTGAAATAGATAAGAAATGAAAAATGGTTATTCAAATAATCTGGAACCAACTATAAGTCTATTCACTTCAAAGCAACAAATTAGTACTTTTGAGAAATAAGTGCACACTGCAATCTCTAGACAGAACAAACTTCTGCAATCTCTGGACAGAACTAACTTCGTAGAATACACTAGGTTACACAAAGAGATGATAGTACCTAGCGCAACAAATAAAAGATTTCAAATTAGTAGTCATTCTATAATGTTTAAAAAAAAAATTAGTGATTCAGATTCAGTGCAGTTAGAAGCACATACCTTCTTGCCTAGGAAGGTGAAATTGAGAAATTTTGTGCTACTGTAGTAGCCTTTTTGTGTAATTGAGAAATGCTGGGCCAGTTAAAAGCAAAGAAATTTGAAATTGAGAAATTCTGGGCTATTGTAGTTGCCCTTTTGTCTTCTCTATAGGCAAGGGCTATGTGTGAATGAATCTCCTGCAAAGAAGGGAGAGAGACATTTGACAATCAAATGATAATCAAATATTGAATCAATAGATAATTTAATAACATTAATAACATTAAATATATGTTGCCCAAGAGCGTTGTTTGGCAAACCCTCTCCACCAAACCTTCTTCCACCCTTTAGTCTCTGTTCAATCTGTTGTTATATTTCTTCATTACTCTAGTCTCTGCAAAACCTTTAGTTTTCTCTGTTTAGGATTCTCTCTTCTGCAAATCCTTTCATTTTCTCTCTGCAAAAATGGATAGAAATAAATGAGATTCATTTATAGTTATAATACTAATAAATTGAGAAACAAAATTTATGTGCTTTTCCGGTTAGTTTCCATGTGGAAAAATAGTAATATAAAATTGAATTAATATATCTTGGTTAAATTGAGACCTAAGGTAGGATAGTGTATTATAGAGATAATACAAAATTTGAAAATTTGAAAGGAGTTAAATAAAGATAAGTAATGACGTAATTAGTGAGGAATTTCATGCAGGAAAAACTATTAAAATCAATGAACGAGGATTGAGAGAAACCTTTTTTTCCTGGCAATTGATGGAGATGAACATTACTACCATAAAGAATGATAGATATTTTAAGGGAGGGAAGGAGAGATTTTAGGAGCTGAGAGAGAGACTTGCTATTGCTCCTCCTTAAAACTCTCTCTCTCTCTCTCTCTCTCTCTCTCTCTCTCTCTCTCTCTCTTATATATATATATATATATTTACCTTTGTAAATCTCCCTATTTTTTTCTCCTTTTTCTCCCCCATGATTAGGTAAAAGGAAAATTGCGCCTTTTGTGGTTTATTATCTGCCATTTTTTTTAAAAATCTTTTTTAATACATAATAATTAATGATTACTTTCCCCTATCTGCTCCACTTTTTTTTCCCTCTTCCATTTGGAGGGGTGTTTTGGTTAATAAATTAAGAAACAAAACTTATGTGCCTTTCTAACCATTTCCATATGGAAAAGTAATAATATAAAATTAAATTAATACATCTTGGTCAAGTTGAGACCTAAGGAAGGATAATGTATTATAGAGATAATACAATATTTGAATGGAGATAAATAAAGAGAAATAATGGCATAATTAGTGAGGAGTTTCATTCATAATAAAACTATTAAAATCGATGAAAGAGGATTGAGAGAAACGTTACTACCATAAGGGAGGATAGATATTTTAAGGGAGGGAATGAGAGATTTTAGGAGCTGAGAGAGAGACTTGCTATTGCTCCTCCTTAAATCTTATCTCTCTCTTTGCTCCTCCTTAAATCTCATCTCTCTCTTTGCTCCTCCTTAAATCTCTCTCTCTCTCTCTCTCTCTCTCTCTCTCTCTCTCTCCATATTTACCTTTGTAAATCTCCCTATTTTTTCTCCCTCATGATTAGGGAAAGGATTAAACACGCCTCATGTGGGTTATTATTTGCCAATTTTTTTTATTCCTTTTTAGTACTTAATAATTACTTCTCCCTTTCTGCTCTATTTTTTTCCCCTCTTCCATTTGGAGAGGTTTTTTGGTCAGTTGGAAAGTATTTTTTATAGATGTCAATGGTCTTTTTTGTCTTTTTGAAAAATTATACTAAGAGCCCGTTTGGTATAGTTCATAAAAAACGTTTCTAGCGTTTTTTCGTGTTAATAGAACGAAAAAACGCTGAAAACCGTTTGGTATGTTTAGGCTCCGTTTCAGTTTTTTCGAAACTGTCAATGTGGTAAGAAACGAAAATGGCCCGATTTGACGAAATGCTCGGAGGTTGTTCCGTCGGCCACGTTTTGTTCCAAATTAATATAGGGAGAAACTTTCGTTCCCGATTGTCCGCGATAGAGAGAGGAGAGCAGAGAGGAAAGAAGAGAGAGCCCAGCTGAAACTGTGTACGAGAAATCTTCACCTCAGGTCTGTGCTTCGCCTCTCCTCCTTCTTCTCCTTCTTCTCCTTCTTCTTCTTCATTTCTTCTTTTCTTCTTTTCTTCTTTTCTTCTTTTCTTCTTTTCTTCTTCTATTCAACCTCTTCTTCTTCTTCATCTATTGTAACCACAGAGAGGGTTTGTGTGAAATTTAGGGGTTTTTTTCTCTTTCTTCTTCTTCATTTTTTCTTTTCTACCAGAGACAGAGATCGATTAGCTTAACAAAGTTTTGGTTTCGAATATAGTTTGGAACTCGCACAGAGAGAGGAGAGAAGAAGAAACAGGAGCTCGCCCCCTTGTGAAATCTCCTCTGCAGGTAACTTCGATTTCGGCTCTTCTTCTCCTTCTTCTTTTTCATCTCTTTTAACCTCTTTCTTCTTGTATTCTAACCTCTTCTCCTTCTTCTTCATCTATTGTAATCATAGAGCAGGTATTGGGACAAATTTTAGGGTTTTTCTAGACCACCTATACAGAGAGGTAACGTCTTCTTCTTCTCTTCTATTTCGTCTTCTTCTCTTCTATTTCTTCTTCTTCTCCTTTGCTTCCTGAATCCATACACCTCTTGTGGTACCTAGTTTCATCTATCACAGTGTTGTTGTAAGTTTGTTAAATTTCAATTCTTCCAATTTTCATTTCAGCTTGTACAGAATCTTCACCAATTGAAATGTGCATTCTTGTTTTTATGTTTACTCTGGAAGTTGAGTATTGAAGACTTGATTAATTAATCTGTAAACAAACCTTGACTGCCACTTCCGAAGGTAACGAAAGTTCTAAGCACAATACTCTCTCTTGTGTCTGTGCCCAGATGAATGTGTACATTACTGTTTACTATGAATTAACAATGCAGGTTTGATTAACAACTCTTTAACTTTACTTTGGGTCTCTTCCCAATGTTTGAATTTTGGGTTTGTGTGGACATTATGCTAGACTTATACTGTCAGATTGCAAACTTTTCCTAGGTTGCTTCTTGAATGTGGTAAAGCTATATGGTTTTCTAGTTTTCTTGAACCTGTATATATTGCTAAATTTACACTTCCTTGTGAGAAAATTTCCGGATTAGCCCTCAATATGTTAGGCCTGAGGGTTTAGTTCTACAGATGGGATCATATACACATTTCAAGGCTAGAATTAGGAAGTTGGCCACTTCAGACCAAAGATCATGGTCAATATAGCATAAGGTGCTTTGGAAGTAGTAATTAGATGTTCAGTTTTATTCTATTTGAATTTCTCCTCTCTTGGGTTGTTAGATTCTTTCTTGAGGTCCAAGGAGCTTGGCCTTGCAAATTCTCCAAGGAGCTTGGCCTTGCAAATTCTTTCTTAACTAAAAATCTCCTCATGTCCTTGCTAGTGTTCTTACTCTGCAAGTTAGATGAACTTGGATCCACCATACAAAGATTCAAGATAGGTTAACTGAAGCACATCTTAAGTTCCTAAGCGACCCTAATCCTTAGAAATTATGGAGAACTCCTTATTGCTATGCTCCCTGGATGCCTCAAGCTTAGCTAGGTCTTTTCCTTAACATCCAAATGGTCTGAAGAAGAAAGAATTCAACCAAATCCAATATTTTCCATCAAAACTAAACCTGAAGAGTATAAGATGGTCAAAAAGCTATTTTTCATTTTAATCATTCAAACCAGGTGTAAAGCATAATAAATCTCTAATTCCACTATATAGACATAGAGATCCATCCACACAAGGAAGAATGAAAGTAAGCAAGAAGCAAAGACCTTTGAAGTTAGAGAGAGAGTTACTAGGGATTCTTCGATGGATGAGGCATAGGTTATCATTCTCATAGAAGATTGAAGGGACTTTTTTGGAGAAGATATTGTTTTTGTTGGAATAGGACATTTCATGCTTTCTTGAGAAGATATTGCCCCCCCCC
>NC_056563.1:34504335-34525359 GCF_013358625.1 Macadamia integrifolia | reverse complement strand
AATGATTGTAGAATTCCTATTTTACCCCCCAAATTAAAGAATAAAAACTAAAAAGTAAAGACATGTTCACATTTTAAATAATGGTTATATTTTGTATCATTTATTGATTTATTGTCATTTTTTTGGGCTTGCATAAGTGGGCCGGAATATAATAGCACATTTTAAAGAGGGCCCTTTTAAAAATCGGTTAAAGCCCGTTTAACATTAAACATGTCCGTAGCCCGGTTAAGGCCCGACTAAAGCCCGATTAAGGTGGCCCGATTATAACCCGAGACCGACCGACCGAATATAAAGTGTACCATGACCTCAATAACTAAGCCCGATTAGTTAAATGGGCGGACACGGTGTAGCCTTTGAAAGTCTTCAAGCCCGATTAAGCCCGACCGAAACCAGACCGGCCCAACCGGTTGACACCCCTAGTCACACTTAGGATGTTTAAATACTCGCCCTTAGGATTCTGATCCTCTCTAGCTGCGCTAGTTTAGTCACATTCGATGGCTGGGTCCCTCGGTCTTCCAATGCACTCTAAAAGCCTGATTTTCGAAGCCCATGTCTCGCCTATGAGGATTTAGGGATTGATGAGGCCTGAACCAGACCAACCGGTTTAGACCCGGGAGATTAAGCTATGATACTTCATAAACATGAAAAATAAAAATCTATTTAAGTATTAATCCATGGTTTTTCATCTTGACTGGAATGCTGATCGAACGTGCAGGCACGAGATCGTTGGCGTAGTAACGGAGGTGGGGAGCAAGGTAACAAAATACAAAGTTGGCGACAAAGTGGGCGTGGGTTGCATGGTGGGAGCTTGTCACTCCTGCGACAACTGCAAGAACGATCTCGAGAATTACTGCCCCAAGATGATCCAAACCTATAACTGGACCAACGTCGATGGTACTAAGACCTACGGTGGCTACTCCGACTTCATGGTCGCCAATGAGCGTTACATCGTCCGGATGCCTGAGAACATGCCTCTCGACGCCGGTGCGCCTCTGTTGTGTGCCGGGATCACTGTCTACAGCCCCATGAAGTATTACGGACTCTGCTCCCCTGGCATGCATTTGGGTGTGGTAGGTCTTGGTGGGCTTGGCCATGTGGCTGTCAAATTCGGCAAAGCTCTTGGGATGAAGGTGACTGTCATCAGCACCAGTATTGGCAAGAAGGAGGAAGCCCTCGAACGCCTTGGTGCCGATGCCTTCTTGGTCAGTCGTGACCAGGAGCAGATGCAGGTAATTTGGAACCTCAATTGCTTGCATTGACTCATCGATTTCCTGGTCATGTGGGTTGTGGGGTTTTAAATGGACCCAAGGCTTGTCTCATCAATCCAAATAATAGGCCAATTGATCCTTATAAACAACAGCTCAGTCTTATCCGAACCAAATAGGTTCACTACATCCTTACATTACAAACACCAAACTCAATCATACCCCAACTAAATGGGGTTAGTTGATCCTTCATAGCCAAAAATAAAATAAAAAACCTATTGATTCTTGAATGATGCTGACTTCCAAATTGTGTTGCTTTTGCATGTGTAGGCTGCCACAGGTACAATGGATGGTATCATTGACACCGTTTCTGCTGAACACCCTCTCCTTCCATTGGTGGGTCTGCTTAAGACACATGGGAAGATCGTTATGGTGGGTGCACCAGTGCTGCCACTCCAGCTTCCGGTCTTCCCTCTGCTAATGGGTGAGTACTAATCCGATTTCTGTATTGATCTCTACCAATATTTGTCATTATAAATCCAAATTATTATCTTTTTTGCCTCATTGCTTCTCTTGTTTTTTCCATTTATGAACAGGGAGGAAGTTGGTAGCAGGAAGCTGCATTGGAGGAATGAAGGAAACGCAGGAGATGATCGATTTTGCGGGGAAACACAACATAACTGCCGACATTGAGCTCATTCCGGTCGACTACCTCAACACTGCCATGGAGCGACTTGCAAAGGCCGACGTCAAATACCGATTTGTTCTCGATATTGGAAAAACCTTGACCCCAGCTTAGGCTCAAAGACAGTTGCCTTTCATTGGTCATTTTTGCAGCTATGGTTCATGGTTAGGAATTGAAGAGGGGAAGAAGCAAAACGTTCTAAGTGGTGTGTTCTTTGTGTTCTCATGAACAATTTCATGTTTTGGTTATTAGTTTACTTGAGGTGCATGTGATGTGATCCTAATAGGTTAAGAAAACTATGTGTCAAATGTCTCGGGGGCCTGGAAGTTTTATATCGAATAATAATTCTGATTTCTTTGTTTTAGTTGGAATTATGTAGGAGGTTTGCCTTTTGTTTGAAGAATGAGTGTGTCATTGTATTTCTCATGGCTCCTTATGTGAGAAGGCATAAGTACTACCTAAAATGATACATCTAAATAGGGGAAAAGAAATGGAAATGGTTGCAGCTTGCCAGCTACTGAAAAAATGGAATAATTTATTTTTCTCTAGGGTTCACAAATGTCCTCCTAAGTTTTAGTATTTTCAAAGTGTTCTTTAATATTCTATTTCTTTGACTGCATTTTGGACATATTTTTTCGAGTTTTATTTTTATTTTTTTTTTTATTTTTTATTTCTAGAATAGTGTATAATTACACCTTCTTTTTATGGTACCTTTATTGTATTTTCATAAGTTCTTTAAATAAAGGGTTAAAAAAAAATTTTGATATGTTATTATTAAAAGTGTTGATTAATAATTGCATATCCAATTAATGGCTTTGCACGTTTTATTCAAATTCTGATTTGGAGTGTTATGGTTTGTCCTTATTGAAAAAATAATAATGTTTATATTGATAGGATAAAAAAAAAATAAAGTTCTATATTATTTGACACCTTAAGAAATGCCAATAAGAAAATCTTATTAATAAATTTACAAGATAAAAGCTTCTTCTTATCGCACATTATAACAAATATGTTGTAACCTTTTTTGGTAAACACAACCCTCATTTTATAACATTTGAGAGTTATATGACAAATTGGATGATTGAATATGTAAGAATGATTTTATTTTTATTAATCATTATTTTTTTGTACAAAGACCTCTGATTGGAAGAAATATTATATAATCAAAAACCGCAAGAACCACTTTACAAGGGGAGGAGGACTCCCAAAAACCCCTGCAGGGGTTAGAATTGACTCATTTAGGAATGATCAATATTAGCAACAAGCTCAATTCAACCTCGACTATATATCATTTACCTTTCCATATAACAAAATGTCCAATTTCAACCTTGAATTTAATCACTTTCCTTTCCATGTAATGATTCAGTACCCTCCAATGTTTGTTCCTAAATTCACAATTGTTCTTCGTATTGCCATATGACCAACTAGCGGAGTTGAAACTAGACAAGGTAAATAAGAGATTGTGGAGCCAAATTATCTACAAAATTTTTAAAACCTGTCGTGGTTTCAATGTTGACTATTTTTGCCATATTATAGGGTGAGTTTGTCTCTCTTAATATTAGGTCAGAAAAGTTTCTCCTATGTTTTTACCCCAAGAAAAAGTTTTCTTCCATGTTAATCATGTGTTAATTTATTGCTTGTATAAAGTGGTTCATTATTATATATATTCAAAGCTTATGTTTTGAATTTTAAAGAAACTATTTTTCCTATAGGTGGCGTATCCAAGTAACCCACTCAATTTCTAACAGGCAAATTGGAGCGGGCTCCTCTTTAGCGCGTACTATGTGCAACATAGATCCAAGGCCTGAGAGCCCTTAGACATGCAATCCAAAGTTTTCTAACCCTTGGATCTACACTACACTCAATGTTGCGCGACAGAGGATCCCAATACAAATTCTAAAGCTAAATTAGATATTAAAAAATCCACTAATTTATTACTCAACTACCCTTGTATATATTATTCATGTTATATTTTGATTTGATTAGATGAGTGAGAGGCTCCATTTGCAACAATGAGTGGGGAAGAGAGAATGAGAGAGAGGCAAGGTGTAGCGTGGGGGAAGGAATGGATGTGCATTGTAAGATGCCTAGAGCCCTAGAGGGGGATTAGATGGTCAATATAGTAGTGGCGTGGAAGGTTTCATAACACTCCATGTGCCCCACATATTTTTTTTTCTGAAAGAAATAAAAAAAAAACAATAATATGATTATTCACTTTTAATTTTTTTTTTATAAAATTACTTTTATAAAGTTTTAATTAACAAAAATACTTAAAATTTTGTTTGAATCTATAAAAGTACCCATTCAAAATTTTATTTAACAAAAATATTTAATTAATGTGAAAGATGAAAGAAAAAACATTGATAGTTTTATAAATCTAAACTAGATTTTGGATATTTTTGTTAATTAAAATTTGTATGATGAATAATTTTGTAAATAAAAATTCTAAAGTGGATGATCTTGTAATTTAAAATAAATAAACTTGGTATAAACGGTTCCCAAATATCCGAAAACCCAATATAAATTCCTCGAAACCTCACTCTAACTCTTGTTCCGTCTTCCCTGATTTCACCTTAGCCTCTGCAAGTTTGGCCCCTCGCAGCATCGGCGTTGAGTGACACGGACCTTACGGTAAGTCGGCTCTTCTTTTCTCTCCATCTCTCTCATTTTCTTTCTTTTTCTCGGCCTACGGCCCTGCAGCTCCCCCGAAACCCTTACTTCTCTGTCTCATGAGGATATGTTCGAAGGTTATAAAATTGGGTTTGAAACTTGTCTAATTCCACCATAACCAAGTAGGAAACTGAGAAAGATTCTGAAATGTTTATAAGAACCGAGGCAAGGAAGATCCAATGTCTTGTGATCGCTCGTGGTTGTGGCACATATCCCTAACTGGGCTCAATAGGAAGAAAAGAGCAAATTTTAGGGGTTCGACTTCGATTAGAAGAATCAATACGGTGAGGAAATTGAATCTAGTGAAACAGATTGGGAGGTTGAGGGCGAGGAAGAGGTCACAGACTCAGTAGAACAAGTAGGAAAGGTTCAATTGGCACAGATCTCTTCTCTTTCGGCCCTGTAACTGTCTCCTGTATTTTGTGATTTTATAATGATTTATAGTATTTGATATGGGGGAAAGAACACGACTCGTTCTTGACCAGAATTGACTCGTTCTTGACCAGAATTGACTTGTTCGACTCGCCAGGACCGAACCGAGAATCGTGCATAAAAAAGAACCGAGCAGATAGGAATTGAAGCATTAGTTTATTGGAATGGTTCTAATTCTGTCTCTCGTTGTATATTGGCATTCATTTGTTTTTCTCCTCTTCTTGAGCAGAAGTGAAGGTTGTTGCTGCATATTTGCTCGTCGTGTTGGGCGGCAACACCAGCCCTTCGGTGGATAATTTGAAGGATATCCTCAGATCAGGTTTCTTACACTTCAATTACTGTTTTCCTCTTCTTTGGTACATATTGATGATTAGGGTTTCATAGGACCTTGACATGCAACTGTTTTAGGGTTTTTTCCCCATTTGAGGAAGGATATCATGGGACCTTACTGCAAAGATGATTCTGTTCCTTATGCAAATTCTCGTGTTTCTGTTACGTTGAATTTTTTTGTTCTCTATGAACTGTGGCTTATGAATACCCTCAAATACAGGCCGATTGCATTTGGTTGTTTTCTGATGGACTTTTACACATTGAGCTATGTTTATGTAATTCTGTTACACTTGTTTTTGGTTAACTTTGGAATGTGGACTGTGGCTGAATAGTGATTACGCTCACCATATTATGCAAATGAGCTATTGTTTCTGTTACACTTGTTTTTGGTTTATACAATTGTTTTTGGTTTATGTAATTTTTTTACCCTTTGAACAATTGAATTTATGTGTTTGAACTTGCAGTGTTATTTGTTTGAATTTTTGGTCTTTGATTCTAAGAAAATAGGATGATTTGTCTTACATGGTTTCTTTTAGGTAATGTTACTATGTATTTAGTTTGAGTTTAAAGCAGAATTTATGCTGTGATTGATTTGGAAGTAATGTAATTATTCTTGTAGGTGCCTATATTAAGGAGATGCTATCTTTGTTGTGCTTCCAAAGTGGTGGATAGTAAATCTGTTGTTGAAATGATTGGGTCCATTGTGCTTGCTTTGGCATCCCGACCATTCAACAAACATGGTGACATTGGCATTTCTCCCTCCCTCTTAAGCCTAAGAAACCTAGGAAGTGAACTTATATATATTGGAATAATGGTTGGTTCAAGGAGTTGGACAAAAATCAGTTTAGTGATGGTAGGCCTAAGGCAAATGCATGAAGTGTAGGACCTCTATCCTAAACACGCACATGAGATGTTGCCCTAAGCATGAAACAAGATGTAACTCAGATATTTATGACAACATTTGGAGGGACATATTGATCCAGTAATTTTGCGTGAAATGAAGATGACATTGATTGTGACGAATGAATTGCCTCTTAGATTTGTAGAGTGTTAGGACTTTAAGAAGTTGGTGTTGTATCTTTAGCCAGAGTGCAAACTCATCTGTAAAATCACTCAAATGTCAGATATTCAAAAAATAATGGAATAGGGAGAAGGAAAAGACCAAGGAGTTGTTGCTAAGTTCTCGAAGGATTTTTTTTTTTTTTAACTACTAATATTTGAACTTCCATCACCAATGATGGTTGCATTATTTTTGTGGCACATTATATCGATATATCATGGTTTTGAAAAAAAAAAAAAAAAAAAAGTGCTTAGATTTATTGTTTGCCACCTCCACATACGTGTTGCACATACCTGTGAAGCAATTGGGAAGATTTTGATGGAATGGGGGATTAAAATGAAACTGTTTTCTATAACAATTAAGGCTAGCTCCAATGACTTGCTTGGGAGTTTTTGAAAGCAAACTAAATGCAAAAAAAAAAAAGCTTTTAGGCAAAGGTGAGTATTTTCATATCGCTGTTATGCATATGTCTTGAACTTGATTGTGCAAGACAGAATCAATCTAATAGATAATTTTGTACAAAAGTTAGAGATATTGTAAAGTTTGTGAAGAGTTTTCAAGCAAGAAAGATAAAGTCCATGGAAAGCGGCATGGTTGGGAAAAGCATGTAACAAGGCCTCAAATGTAATGTGACTACCCGATGGAATTCCACATATAAAATGCTTGAGGGTGCAATCTTTTATTGTGGGGCCTTTGGCAGCTTAGGTGGGACGGATACAAACTACATGGATTGTCCTACAGTTGATGAATGAATGAAAATTCAAAAGATCACAAATTCTGTCCGCTATTTATTCAATTTATTTGTTCTTTGTTTCTTCAATAATTTATTTTCTTTGATAGTTTATTAATTAAAATATCTCAATATCCAAAATGTAGGAACTATTCTGGGATTTTGAAAGTTTGAGGATATTGATGACAAAGACATTAAGTGATAGAGATTGAGATTCCCATTTTAATCCTTTAGATTTAATAGTTTAGAAATTTTGTGGTGGTTTGGGATGTTAACTTGGATATGAAAATATGTTTATTTGAATGATTTGGGTTGTTGATTTGGTTTTGGTGATCTAAACTTTTGAATTTTGGATTTATTTGATGTTACGAATGGAAATTTCTTCTTTAAGTATTTGGTTTACATTTATAATCGTATGATTATGAATGAAATTTGATTATTTGTATACTTAGGAATGATTATTTGTTTATTGGTATGTTTAGGTAAGGATTTTGGAATTTTGGAACAGTGCCTGGAACTAATTAGGAACCAGAATTATCCTACTTGTTTATAATCGGTACTGGTTATAAAATTTGGAAACGATTAGTCTAACGGAACAGTCTGGTTCCTGGCACTAGAACCAAAACGGTTGGCTTAATGAGGCAGTATGGGGCCAGAACCGACTCAAACCTGTCTAGTTTATTATGAGCTGTCCCATTTTACACCCTTAATTGTCGTCTTTCGGACATTGTGGAAACTTGAAACTTTTATCTTTATATTTATTGTCTTCACGAGACTCCAAATGCCAACATGGACGCTAGAGTTTACATCAGGGACTTCAAACTCTTTCAACGTCTCAGTAATTTTGGATCTCATTGTCTCCTCTTTTTCTATAATTGATCAAGATTATCTTCTCGTGTCTTAAGTAGCTGTGATTAATCATCATATATCAATTTTGTATCCTATGAGTTGTTTCTTGTGCAAATTATGCTGAAAACATGCATTTGAATTTTATTTTGAATAATTTGGATCCTTGATTTTTATCTAATCGTTTATTATGGTAATCAATCAATTATAGCTTTTCTGTGTCTTGGAGTTACTAATAGCCGAAGTTTGACAGATCAGACGTAGGAATGGCAACTTTTGAACTCTACCGTCGATCGACTATTGGCATGTGTTTGACAGAAACGTTGGACGAGATGGTCTCAAACGGGACTCTCAGCCCAGAGCTTGCTATTCAAGTTCTCGTTCAATTTGACAAGGTATGACTCATTTGGAGCTTTTCTTCGTCCATTTGCTTCACCTTTATTTCACTCCCTGTCTTGTTAGAATTTCTGACATTTGCTCTTGTTTGTTTGTTGTGGATTTTAGTCTATGACTGAAGCTTTGGAGACTCAAGTCAAGAGCAAAGTCTCTATTAAGGTAAACATTCACTGTATTATGTTTTCCCTCCGTATTTCGGGTTTTAGCGAAGGCCATATATCACTAATAATGGTTCCCAGTCTCATCATTCATTTTCTTTTGCCCGCTACTCGAAGTAAAATCTTTCATTGCAGTCATGGGGTCATGGTTCTTTTCTGCAAAGCCTATTGAAAATCATTCACCGAAAAAATTTCCATGTATGCTTATTGGAAAGAGTAGTATCAACCAAAACATTCTTCTCAGGGTGAGCCATGGAGTTTAACCAGATGACTGTAGTCTCATTATTCATTTTCGTTTGCCCACAACTCAAAGTAAAATATTTCATTGCAGTCATGGGATCATGGTTCTTTTGTGCAAAGCCTATTGAAAATCATTCACCAGAAAAATTTCCATGTATGCTTACTAGAAAGAGTAGTATCAACGAAAACATTCTACTCAGGCTGAGCCATCGAGTTCTATCCAGCTGACTGTTTTAACTTTATACAAAGCCCTATGTAGCAAGTATATGGCTGAATCTATCATCTTTCTTAATTGGTATATTTATGCTTGTTATGAATGTCCGTTCTTTTGGTTCTAGACTTTCTATCTATTCTTCAGATTAACCTGTAGGTTTCAATCTATGTGCTAATTATCACCTAATTTTCCCTTGATCAATCACAGTGAACTTTTACATATCTATCCAGCTTGTCTTAACTTGGTCTTCAAATTCACAATACTACATTTCTAACAATAAAGGAGATTGCCATTGCCCGAGATTTATAACCAATTAGGCAGTTTTTTCTGCTTTATCGGGTTCAAGATTCCATGCGGTGTGCAGATTATGGAGGAGACGAGTGCTGCATCTTTCATTGAACCCCAAAACTTGATTACATCACCCTTTGCTGCATTTCTCACAGCTTGTACTGAGGTTGATGCTCGTAAAATACTGGAAAAATGAGTCTTCAACTTTGTAATGCTTCATTTCGGAAATTCCATCGTGCCTTCATCTTTTCAACGTTTTAGGGGGTGGGAATGCAACAGAAGAATATTAAGCACCTTCAGCAATCTGCCTATTTAAAGTGGCTATAAGCTTTTAAAGCTCATTGCCATTTGGTATTGGTGGTCACATCTGTCAGACATGGCTTAATTAATGCAATGCGCCAATCATTACTGGAGTGTAGTAAACACTATCTAGTTCGTCATGGTTGTCAAGCCACCTGCATTCCTTCCCCCACGGTGCCACAGAGCATGTGGACATCATTATCTGCAATGGACTCTACTTGATCAGCATGAATGCTTGATCAGTACTGGGTAGTAGCCAAAAGTTAAAGAGAGAAGTTATCTGGGCTCGTTATCTACAATAGACTACTTGAACAGCATGAATGCTTGATCAGTACTGGGTGGGAAAATGTTAAAAAGAAAAGGGATCTGGTCTTGCCCTTCATTCTTGATTTGAAACTTTGATACTTGTCCTGATTTTATTGATTGCAGTGTTACCATTTGCCTTTAAACTTTTTTTTTTTTTTTTTTTTGGTAATTGCAGTGTTACCATTTGCTTTTAGACAATTGGTCTTATATGTTTTTAATCACTTATCTTTCGTCCTTCTATTTAGTGAATTATTTGAATAGGGATATGGGCTTTACACAATCTTTCTTTGTATATGTAAAATTTGCAGGGGCATTTGCACACTTATAGGTTCTGCGACAACGTGTGGACCTTCATCTTACAGGATGCTGTGTTCAAAAACGAGGATTGCCAAGAGCTCGTTGGAAGGGTCAAAATAGTTGCATGCGACTCAAAGTTGCTCACACAGTGATGTACCCCAGCTGTTTGCTGCTGTGAATGAATACTTAATGGAGAGGCCATAGTGGCAGAGAGTGGGAGTTTTTAGCCCACCATTTGCAGAAAGACCTCTGCAGATAAAGATTATTAGAATGGGATTATGGCCAAAATAATCCTCCCGCACCCCCCAAACCTCTTTAAAATGTTCACTCTCGAACAATTATCGGCGGCTTTGAAAGAGTAATTCCTTTCATTTTCTTCGTGGATTATGTGGATCGTTATGGATTATATGGAGAAGACATTAAATCTTCTCTGTTACTAGAAGCAATATGATTAAAAATTTGTGTCGATCAACATGCCTTATGGACTGTGGCTTCCTAAACATTGCTCAAATGCAATGGAGTACCATGAATTGGCAAATCTGTGGAGGTTCAATTTTCTTTGAGTTTTTGTTTTCCACTCAGCCCAGGGAATGATTTTCAGAACACATAACCGAACATTTACCTCATTATAGTTGATTAAGTGGAATGCAGTGAACAAGGTGAAAAATAAGATATTCTCCTTTCTCATTCTAGTTATAAAGGTTTTTATTGTTATTCTTCCATCCAAGTCTCGAAGAAGAATGGTGGAAGCCCCTTGAGGCCTTGATTAGAATGTTTTGTTTCTTAACATCTCCTTTTGGTGAGGCTCTTTTTGGTTGTAATGGGAATTTAAGAGGAAGGGAAGTGAAATTTTCATACTTTAAAATGAAATGCTTATTATCATTGCCACACATGATTGTATAAACTACTTAATTTTTTTAACCATATTTAGTAATGGTACATTTTACATATGATAGCAAAGAGTTTTGGATACAAAGTAAAATGAAATTTTATAACCAAATAAGGAATGATTTGAAGTTAATGTTAAGGTCACATGGGTAATTATCACATATATTTCCTTTTTAAGTATGAAAATTTTACTTCTCTTTCCTTTCATTCTCTTTACAACCAAACATAACCTGAGGTTTAATTCTTTCAAACTTGAATGGGGTTTAATTTGTCATTATAGTTGTTCGGGCAAAAAGTTTTACTAACCCATCAAGGATGGTTCATCCATCATTTTAGGGTTCACAAACAAGAAATCCATAATCCTAAAACAAGAAAGAACTATCACATCGTGTAGGTTTGATAATAATTCTGAAATCCATTAATTAGGGCTCCGTAGGTGGCCGGCTTGTTGTCGGATTGTGGGCTATTGCTGTGTTTAATCAATTATCATTTTCACATTTAGGTGGTGGAAATGGATCCAATCCCTTAATCCTTTTCAAGTATAAAACAAGTGAAGTGACCAGCTTATAGGGCCCCAACTGTCATCCTTCAGGTACCAAGTTCTACCCCAACAGCAAGTTAAGTGGAGTAGGTCGGTGAAAGGGCCTTCGTGTCGTACCATATTTATCTTTGAAAGGTTTCTCACTAGGATAGTGTTAAGAAAAAAAAAAGTATGAGAGATTTTATGTACTATACCAATGACTGTCTAGAGAATGGTATCATTCATATAGGATTCACATTGGATGATCAAAATAGTAGAGAGACTGTTAGTGTGACCATGATTCTAAGTATCGACATGGAATTGACCATATCGATCATATCTAGGATTCTTTTCTCCAAAAATATACTAGCAGATCTAGGATAAGCCTGCAGTACCACCATAAGGCTCTTCTTGACATATTTATGACATTAGTCTATGGGAACAAGTTTTTCTTCATCCAAGCTCTCAAAACAACTAATTACTTTGTTTTGATAATCTCAAATAACTAATTAACAATCTTCTTTCATCATAAAAGATTTGGAGTGTCTCAATAACGCATCTATGGGTGTATTTAAAAATTCATACCTTCTTGTAGTTGCTCATTGTCTTAATTTCACCGGTTCTTTAAACTAATGTACAAAATAATTTTCAAAAATATGTTAAAAGTGATATATCATAATGTCATATTATCAAAAGATGTCATTGTCACACATCTTTCAAGGACCTATGAGATGATACTATTATTATCATTGAAGAAAAAAAAAATGTCATAAAAAAAAGGCAAAAGAGTAAGTTTACAAATAATTTGACACCTGGAGGATTGTATCAATAAACTGAAATCGGGATCAAGATTGGTCTAGAGATCTATTAGGGCAGTTTCTATACAAGAATTGGTCTGATCCAAATCGGCTAGAATGGGGATCAACTTCCATCAATTTCAATCCAAATTATCCCAAATCAAATTATCAGATCTAATTTTTTAATCATTACTCACTATGTAGATCTAACCCTTTAATTAGCATGGGGAAGGATTTTTTTAACTAAGACACAAGATTTCAATCATCACCTGTAAAAAAGAGATTCACCCTCTATGGTTGAAAAGAAATTTAATCCATAAGAATCGGTGCATGACGTTGTCATCAAAGTGGTGAACAAAAACTTGTAACCTTTTTTTAATTATCCTTTTTTTTTATTCTCAAAAGTTCTTTTAAGTCACATAAAAAATGAATTCTTAAAAATATTCTGAAAGTGCTTTAGTAAATACTATTAGTCATTTTCATGTCATTATCTTGAGATGTTTTTCAAACATACTTATAAAATGACATATTAAAGATAAACGTTCCCTACTAGCATTGCCTTACACCTAGACAAAAAGGGCAGTGAAATGACACCCCCACCCTGAGAAACCCAAAAAACTCACTCCCTATTTATGCCCATGAGCTCCCCTTATTGACCCCGCACTAACATAGGGACCTCACGACTAAGAAGTGTTTCTTTTTCCCTGATTTTTATATGAACTACCATTTCCTCATTAAAAGTAAAATTTATTTAATACCAAAACCACAACAATAAAATTACAAATTTTTTTTTTCACCAATGTTGATTACAACATTAATTTCCCAATAAGAATTATAAAGAAAATGATTTGTCGGTATGATCATGTAATACAAATGGGATTGGTACACTTGTGATATGATGTTTGCAGCACTACCGTCCTCTCATAGTCTCACTTTTGCTATCACCATTCACCACCACAAACCACTACAACAACTCTACAACACAGATAATCTATTTTATTTCTTTCAGTTACTCATTTGTGAGAATAAAGCTTAATTAGGGAACTTACTCCTACCTTAGCCCAATTTGAATTGAGGCCAATAATCTTTTTGAACTGACGTTCCCCACCTTCTAAGTCCTTCTCTATTTTTGGAAGATTAAGTGGGTTGGAAGAAAGGAGGTTTGTACATATTCTAAGATACATGATTAAGGAGAAAGTTTCTCCTGGTGCCTATCCTACTTCCCGATCCCATTTGCTATACATGATCATACACAGATTCTCTAAGTCCTATCACTGGTAATCATATCGGCCTCGGCTGATATCCATATTCATATGGATAGGCCATATCAGGCTTAATCGGACAGTTTTACCCTCAATTTCGATGAAAAAATATCATTTTTTAGAACAGTTTTATCCCCAATAGGAATGGTTAAACAGCTGAATCCGATATCGATACTTAGAACCATAGAGTCATTGATGACGCTTGATAAGTAAGCTAGCTGCCATGTTAGACTTAAGCTAGCTGCCATGTTAGACTTAACCAAATCATCTCACACCACTTCTGTGTGAAAGCAACTACTATGCAGTTTTCCTTTCTTTTCCTCTATTAAATTTATACTCCCATCATCATCTACCTTGCTTCATCCCAACTTCACAATAACCCCATCCTCTCTTTCTCTCTCTCTCTCTCTGAACTGTGGAAATGCAAAAATCACCAGAGGAGGAACATCCACAGAAGGCAGTGGGATGGGCAGCCAGAGATCCTTCAGGAGTCCTTTCTCCCTTTAAGTTTTCAAGGAGGTCACTTGTTCTCCCTCTTTTTGTAGCTAATTTGTTCAATAAGATTATGAATCATCTTGAGACTTGGCCTTTCTTAGGAAATTTTTATCTGGGTATCCTTTTTTTTAAGGATTTAATCTACCAAAATTGTCTCTTTTTTCTACTTCATTTAGTCTAGTAGTTGCAGATGATGATGTTTGGTTTTCTGTGTTTTTGAGTTGCAGAGTTAATGGGGATAAGGATGTGACCATCAAGGTACTGTTTTGTGGGATCTGTCATTCTGACCTTCATAATGTTAAGAATGAATGGGGAACTGCTCTCTATCCTATGGTCCCAGGGTATGTATACAACCTCTCTCTCTCTCTCTCTCTCTCTCTCTCACAAACACAATCAAACAGATCCTCTGTCACAAAACAACTTAACAGAAACAGATCCTTCTTGCATCAGATCAGATCACATATGTAAGTGATGACATCTATTATTTTTGTTTGCATAAATATCCTTCCATGCAGACTTATTGGCAGTGGTGGGACAGACTCCCTATCATGTGGTCTGAATTTTTAGAGTTTCAACTGACCTCGGATTGTTGGTTTTTTTTTTTATGGATAGGATTTCTCTCCATAAAGCCCAAGGACTGAGAGTGATCCCATGGCCAGGGTGGTATCGGGATGTATGCCCGTGTAACCATGGGATCATTTTCTACTCTCTAGGCTCTATAGTATGGTAGGAGCTCCCCCCCCCCTCCCTTTTTTTTTTTTTTTTATTAATAAAAAACTCCCAAAAATTATAAATTTATGAAAATCTTTTCAATTTGCAAGATCAATTTCGAATTTTCAATTTAAAGTGGATGGGCTATAGAATACAGCCCATCAGTGCTCATTGGTGTCGTGGGTATCAATGGGCCATATTTGGGCCGTGTCAAAAGTGCTTTAGCCCACAGATTATGGTACCATAGAGGCATTATCAGATGCGTTAAAATCGTCTGTCGGCTGTATCGATCAATTCGTATTAGTACTGACTATGATTAATATGAATCAGTTGATACGATATAGATATAATTTTGGAAAAAACGAATCTTATCCGTCTGACGTCAGGAACACCTAAGCACAACCGCTGTTAGGCAAAAAAAAAAAGGGGGGGCCGATACATACCGATGTGGCAGCCGACACTGAATAATTTGTTGCGGCGTTGCCCACTTGGCCTTGCAGGCACGAGATTGCAGGTGTAGTGACAGAGGTTGGGCGTGATGTAACAAAATTCAAAGTGGGAGATAAGGTTGGCGTTGGGTGCTTGGTCGATTCATGTCGTTCCTGCGACAATTGCGCCCAGGACTTGGAGAATTACTGTCCCAAACTTATCCTTACATACAATTCTATCTTTTACGATGGCTCAACAACCTTTGGTGGGTTCTCTGATAAGGTTGTCGTCGACCATCACTTTGTGCTTCGTTTCCCTGACAACCTGTCTCTTGATGGAGCTTCACCATTACTTTGTGCTGGGATTACTGTTTACAGTCCCATGAAGTATTTTGGCTTCAGCGAACCTGGAAAGCACCTGGGTGTGGTTGGCCTTGGTGGGCTTGGTCATATGGCCGTCAAGTTTGGTAAGGCTTTTGGACTTAAGGTTACGGTGATCAGCACGTCGGCTAGTAAGGAGAAGGAAGCGCTTGAGCGACTGGGTGCCGACTCCTTCTTGGTTAGCCGTGACCCTGATCAAATGCAGGTAAAATGAACGAAAGTTATTTCAAATCTCAGTTGCTTTTAGTCATGGTGAATTGGGTTCGATCATGTGTTGTCATGCCTTATTGATGTTTGATTTTAGGCCGCAATGGGTACCCTGGATGGTATCCTCGACACAGTTTCAGCTGTTCACCCTCTTGAGCCACTGATTAATCTACTGAAGACTAATGGCAAGCTGGTTCTAGTTGGTGTCCCAGATAAGCCACTCGAGCTGCCAATCTTCCCTTTGCTAATGGGTAAGTTTTGAAGTGATCCTTGCTTTTATTTACATGTTTATGATCAATTCAAGAATTTTCACTCTTGTGATTATGATTTGGTAGGGAGGAAGCTTGTGGCCGGCAGTGGAATTGGGGGATTGAAAGAGACTCAGGAGATGGTAGATTTTGCAGGAAAGCACAATATAACAGCAGATATTGAGGTTATCTCGATGGACTATGTAAACACTGCTATGGAAAGACTTGCAAAAGGTGACGTCAAGTATCGATTTGTCATTGATGTGGCAAATACCTTAACTTCTTAGGTAATCCACACAAAATCAATGTCTTGCTAATTAAGGACTCTGTACTTGTGTATGAATAGTGGATCATCATTCTAATAAATTGTTTAGATGTTCTTAAAGGTATTGTGAGTTTTAATGCTGTTTGTTTATGTTTATACATGAGATGATGTGATTTTTGTCTGAGATCTCATGGTATGGAAGGCCTTGGCTTTCCAATTTATTGATATTTTTGAGCTTGAGGATAGTGTCTTCAAATGCTCTGTAGATCTGTTCCCCTTCGTTCAAATTTGTTGAATGTTGTTTAATCTTATATCCAAATAGGCAAGATCATTGAGAACTTTTACTGTTCTGTGAGCCATGGATCATTATTCTAATCGAGGGCCATTCGTCATAGTGAGAGTTTATTCTAATTCAGGAGGGACATGCATCGCCTGTACTAGTTTGAAAATCCCAAGATCACCCAAGTGATCTCTTCCAAATTCCAATGCACAGAGTATGGTGCGTTATAACTCTGTCATCTTATGTAACAACTACCAAACTCCATAGAAGGTTGGTTCATCATCACTAATCAAAATTCCAAGTTGTGCAAAGAGCAATGCACACATCCCTTGTTTGAAAAAGAGCAGTTAAAGTATTTCTTTAGGCGCCGTGAGTGCGATCCATGCCGAGGATTGGAGGATTAGTCCCACATTGATCGGGTAGTGTGCCATTTCTGGACATATGATCTTGGAAGGACCCCTCCATCGTTTAGGCTTTTGGGTTGGACACTATTTTCTTGCATCACAGCAATAAACCCTTTTATTCTCATAAGCTAGACCCCTATGCTTTCTATTAAGTATCTCTTTTGTCACTTTCTCTTTTTGGATTGAGAGATCTTGTGGTTATAGATCATTAGGCAAGCTAACTTGATAATCAGGTTGCTGATTATCCAAGAAAGCAGGAAGGTTTTCAGATCAGACTCCAATGGTGGGGACTAAGAAGGTAATGCAGGTGCTGGGATTTATGACATGTCTGTGGATATGTGTTGCATTCTTCTGTTTTTGCTTCTTGTGTATCTTGTATTGATGAAGTATGTTGTGTTGAGATGTTGGGAGTTACAGAGATATACCCTTTGGCCATCTCCAGTTTATTACTTAAGCTCTTGGATTGAACTCCAGATGGTATTTTGTGGGCTAATCCTACTATAATTACCATCTTCTTACTTTCCTTTTTAAACTCTGAGGGATGTTCTGCCCAGGACGTTGCATGGAGAAGTATATGTGGTTCAGACAAGGCCGCAATATCTAGTGATGGAGGCATCATCAAGAGTTGTAATAACAGGGTTAGATGGGAATTCGAATAAATTGCCAGTACACTTGATCATCGTTTCATGCATTTAGAGTCTTTTGCTACAGAAGTATTTACAGTAAATTCTTCCTTGGAATCTTCCCATAAATATGCCTTGGGAAGGAGGGTTGAGGTGTTAAGGATCTAACCTCAAAAGAATTCCTTTCCTCCTACTTCATATGGCACTAAATTTCTTGCCACTACCTCCAACTGTAGTTCCTGATTTTTCTCTTTTGCGCGTAGACGGAGAGAGAATTGAAGCTGATAACGTTTTTATTGGGTTATGTGGTCAACTTTTTTTTTTTTCCCTTGATACTAATCTCACGTAAATCAGGTTGTGGAATGTAGTGTCTATGTGTTGTTGATGGTGATTCTAATACCATATTAAGTTAGGAAAAGGGATAAATACGTTGCTTGTTTGTATTGACATCTTATACATTAAGCCAATAGTAAAAAATAAGAAAGGAGAATTCGGTGGATTTTATAATACTGGATCAATTGTATCATATAGGGGTTCACATCTTCAATGAGGAGATAGAGTGTTAGTCTTTGCAAGAGGCACATGTTACGAGTTGAAATATTTTTTTTAACTTAATCAAAGGATTAGATTGCTGAAGATTATCCTCTCTTCACCCGTGGGCAAAGGAAAGCTCAATCCTAGAAGTTTCACTTAAAAAATTTAAGATATTAGGTGAATAAGCACAATTGGTATATGAAGGTGTAATATCTCTCATTTATGAGATGTTTCTTAATATTCTCTTATTAATATTATTTTTGTTACAACAGCTCATAATTTGATTAGTACAGTAAAAAATATGGTCAAATATTTCAAGAACATCAAAAAAGCGAAAACAAATATTATGGGTTTTAAACGTCTAGATTTGAAAATATGTGAATTAAAAAGAAAATAGACAATATACAAGCATAAATGTGGGATAAAGTCGTATCATATTAGTAGATATTAATATTTGATGTGTACGATATAACTCTATATAGTATTAAGTTATTTTTTAAAGACCTATATTTAAATGTTCAAAAATTACCATTTGTATCACTCACCAAGAGAGAGAAAGAAAAACGAATTTTAAATTTTTAGTAATTTAAAAAAGTTTAACACTTTTATATCGTATCTTTCGGATACAACAGTATTTAAAACATATTTTAACTAACAATAGTACAACTCTAGACCAGTGATGCAGTCAAGCTTCAAAGACCAACCCACCCCCCATTGTCTTGTAAATTCTGCATTATTGGGAGGAGTTTCTAAAAAAGAATATTCCAGTGCACGAGGCTCCTCTACTACAGGATCTTGGGGCAAATATACGTAGTCTTACCTCCGCTTCACAAACAGACTGTTTCCATGTTTTCTTGGAGAAGTTTCTCCTCCTTGGATTTTTCTTAATAAAGTTTTGACAGTTGGATGCGGGGGAGGGATAGAAGTGTAATAACACATTCATTAGATTTTTCTTAATAAAGTTTGACAGTTGGATGAGGGTGAGGGATAGAAGTGTAATAACACATCCACTTTCTCCCACACATCCAAGTATGGAAACCAGAGAAGAAGGAAATTATCCGAAAATGGAAAAGAACTTGAGAATGAATAAAATGGCAAGTGAGGTTGGAATGCGATATTCCTTGCAGAAAATTTAAGTTATAAACTTCGAAATTTCTCAACAGCCGCATCCAGCCTCGATCCCAATTCCCAACACAACCTTTTCGCTTCTCAATCTCAATACCTCTCTCTCTCTCTCTCTCTCTCTGTCTCTCTCTCTCTCTCCTCGCTTTGTATCTCTCTCGTCCTCACAGATGTAATGGATGCCAATCCAGTCTCCTCCAATCTCTCTCGATAGATTGAGGAGGTAAGCGGCAAAGAATTTGTGTGAAGAAGCTTAACGGTTGCAGAAACCCTACCACCACCACGTGCATGTTCTGGGCTGTTGTTGTTTTTATTATTGCTTCGTTCAGAGAATTTTGAACATTTTCTCTAGATTTCTGGTGATGGAAAATGTGTCTCCTTATACATATTTTGGGTTTGATTTCAAAACAATATGTTATTGGTTGGCGCTGCTTATAATGTTTGGTTTGGCTATGAAGGTTTTGCGATTCGGTTGCTATGGTCTGGGGTTTTTGGTTCGGTTTCTCTCTGAAATCATGGAGAAATCTAGTGTTCTTGTATATGTGTTTTGTTCAGCAAGTGATGTTGATGGAGCTCATGATTCAAAAACTCTGGTGTCCAACATTGTTGCCCGTAGATTTTTGGAGAATTCGAGTTCTTCTGCTGTACCCAAGAACAGAACGGTTTTAAGTATGTCTGATGACGTTAAACCAAGGGGGTTATCTTCAGAATCTGAATCAGAGGAAGAAGGAGGTTCTGAAGAAGATAAACCGACATTGAAGAGATTAGTCAGGATTGAAAGCGATCGTGCCAATGCTGCTTATTTGGAGCTGGAGAAAGAGAGGACCGCAGCGGCATCTGCAGCAGAGGAAGCAATGTCAATGATTCGGCGCCTTCAGAATGAGAAGAGTTCAGTTGAGATGCAGGCCAACCAATATCGCAGGTTGGCTGAACAGAAGCAGTTCTACGACCAAGAAGTAATCCAAAGTCTCCGATGGATTATATTAAAACATGAATCAGATAGAAACCTCTTAGAGAGTCAATTGAATTCGTGCAGGCAAAGACTACAGCAGTATCTGAATGCCGGCAAAGGGGATCAAACTGATGGTATTGATCAGTCTTTGTCTACTCACAGTTCTTTTTCTGCTGTCGAAGATGACATCGCAGATATGTTAGTTAGTTCTCTTGAAATGGATTCATCACTCATGTAAGTTCTGTTCTTGCTGTAAATTCCCTTTGTTACCTTTAGAGTTTGAAATTTAGATAGATGAATTAGACAAAATCTTATGTACTTCTAGGGTTGATCATCAGACAATACACTTCCCCCCCTCCCCTCCCCCAATCTGACTTATTCTTTTCTGCTCATGCTTGTTATGGTATAAATATCTTGATAAATTTGAACTCGTGTGAGAAATTTATAGCAATAGCTTTCGATGGATTAGGTAACCTTTGAGCCGAGGCGGACTAAACTAGATTCACACCCTCCATGAATTCTTCTTGGAAATTTCTGGCCCACTTCAATGGACCCTGTCAGCTTCTCCAGTGAACTTCCAAAAGGTGCAGATACCATGTTGAGGAGTTGGGACATCAAACCTCTTGTGATCTTGTTACATATTTATGTTGGGGAGTGGAATTGTGATTTGAAAAAGAGGAGGGGAAAAAAAAGGGCTCTGCAAATAATCTTCTCCAACCCTGATGTCAAGAGAGGGGTTGGGGGGGGGGG
>NC_056563.1:34496911-34504315 GCF_013358625.1 Macadamia integrifolia | reverse complement strand
GGGGGGGGGGGGGAATAAAAGAAAAGTGAGCTTATGTAAAATAGTGACATTATGTGCAAGGTTACTCAGAGAGGGTAAATGTGTCTGGTGAACCATTTTATGAATTCATGGCAGCTAAGATGTTTGAACTTTCAACTAGAATATGACTTTAAAAAAATATATCTGTACTAAAAAAATCATACTTGGAAGCCAACCGAGCTTTTTGAGTTGACTGAAGAGGCAACACGTGGTCTTGTGATAAATCCACGGAAGCAGTGGAAAATATGACCTCGGTTCTGTTGTTCAGTACCAACAATCCAATCGTGGGCACAAGTGTCTTTTGGGTTATTTGTGGGCCTATTAAAACATCATCTTATCATCTCTGCATTACAAGTTGATTGTAGAAACAATCTGTGATTCGTGGATGTCATGGAGATTTCAAACAAGTGAGGCCACAATTGCACAATAAGCTACAGAATTAATGCTCTGTAATTTCTTTCTCGATGAGAAGTAGAATTGCTCTGTAATTTCTTTCTTGATGAGAAATAGAATTGATCTGTAATTCCTTTCTTGATGAGAAGTAGAATTGCTCTGATATGTTTTAAAGACACATTTCATGTCCGATAGAAAAATTACTTGGAATGTTCATTGGATACAAGCAGAAAAGACAAATGTTGTCTTCCATTGATAATTATCTGTATCAACATCCAGTTTTCATGGTATAAAAGGTATCATGGTAGTTTCAACCCCCCCCCCCCTTCTCATACTGTATCCTTGGTCTTGAACTTTCTCTCTCCTGCAGTCACCAGAATTATTGAACCCATGCATGTTGATTTGTATCGTGGAAAAATCTTAGTGATCATGATATTATAATTTGGGACTGGGCTATGGAATTTGGATAGCTTGGGCTGGCTAATTCTAATAATATTTGGAGAATCTGGCTGTATTATTATGAGGAATATTCTTGGAATTATTCTTTCGGGGGAGGAGGCAGATTCTGTACTCTTGAATTTCAAAGTAGGGCCCAATATTTTATCAGCAGGGTTTCCAGTTACACCATGTTCCTGGACTGGATTAGCATTACTACTTTTATGGTTGTGATAGTGTTATTCGATGATGAGTCCAAGCGAAATCCATAGATCTTGATCTACTTGTCTGTTAAGGAGGGAGGGAAATCTTTAGAAGGAGAATGTGGTGCCAGGTTTATTAGATGGGTTGGAGGTGTTCTGGTTATTTGGATTACTGATATGAGAGAGTTTAGATATCAAACAAGAAATGGATTGGTTATCATTTGGCAGAGATCAGTTCATGAGGATTGATGGCTTTGTTTTTTCTTACTGAATTTGCTTCCGGGTTTTATGGTCCTTATGGTAGTTGTTAAGGGTTTAGATTTATCATTTTTTCTTTTGCCTTCGGTTACAGGTGTTATAGGTGGCTTTGTTTGTTTGGTTTCTTCTTGAACTGATTGATGAGTTGCTGTCTTAGCAACCAAGTTTTAACTTAATGAAGAATTGCTTCTGTTTTCAATCAGAGGAGGGGGAGGGAGGGGGAGGGAGGGGGAGAAGCATGTTCCTACTGTTAACTTAGGCTTCTCCTTAAATTAAGAGTTGCCCCAGTTCTAGACAGTTCTGTAAAACTGATTTGTCCGATGAACTGTCAATGTTAGGGTCTAGCCAGATCTGGCAGGACCAAATTGGTCAGAAGGAATATATATATAATCTCTTAATTTATCTTGAGAAATGAGTTGTCGATTGAGCTTATGTTGACTGCTTTCATGTCATGCACTACTGGTTGATGTGGTTGTCTTGTAATCAATCAGAATTGAGCTCATCTAACAATGTTTTATGTTTCCCGTCTGGTGGCTAAGTTAAGCTCAGCTTTGGTGACAACAACTATTCAGTGCATGGTGAGCTGTGGTGTGCAAAAATCCCATGCTCATCAGGAGGTCTTGAGTTCGAGTCTCCTGGCTGTCCCTCCCTACCTATCATAAAAAAAAAGCTCAGCTTTGGTGTGTCCACCACTGAAACCTTGCCTTACTGATGGCGTTGATTTAGTTTAAACTTTGATCAGCCACAAAAATTGTTCTTCGGGAATTTTCTATGGAGAAATACAAAGAGAAATCACTTAAAACCTTCTCACAGTTGGATCTATATCAAAATGCAAATATGACTGCTCAGAGTATCAATCTGTAGCTTAAGAGACAAATGCAAACATAAATTGTTGAAAACCTTCTTAAAGCAAAACTTCAAATTCTACGTTTCAACCATGATTTCTATTTACTTTCCAAAAGGTTTCAGATTTCAGGACCAAGCCCATCAGGACGCACAAAAATTCTCTATGGGGAGTAGTGAGCGGCAGTGAGATCCAACAGTTAGGGTGCATGTTGGGTCCTCCCAGCCGTTGGATCTTCACTGCCACTCACCGCTCACCGTAAAGAATTTGAGTCTAGGATTAGTATGAACCTCCACATGAGGAGGATGCCTATTTACGTTAGTAATTGCGCTGAGGTCTTAAACTCTTATCAAATAAAATCTTTATTTTCTCTTTAGATCGAAAAAAATGTAATCATTAGATACAGTGAAATTTAATAATCCAATTTGGAATGCTTTGGAATTAATATTGGCAATCATGTTACATGGTGGTTACAACCCATTTTAATTTTGATTTAATTTCCCTTTTCCCTTTATTTCCCTTGCAATCAAACAGAACCATGTGGAAGTGTGTAGATAAATCTAGAGGACCTACTTTGGAGAATCAAAAGTCCCTGTAAAGGAAGCTATGAAATAATACTACAAATGGACTGACTCACAAAATCTATGCATCACCCCCATCCAAGCTTCCATACACTAACCTCTTTTAATGTGTCACATGGAGGCTTGATTTAGCAGACCCACTGTTGAATGGAAATGATAAGATCTAGATTGTCACATGCCAATTTTTAAAACAAAACTCAATAATTTATCCCATGTATGGACATATTTTTTCTTTCCATTTTTAGATATTCATCTTGTTTTCCAAAATATAATGAATCTTCCAAGTTTTTTATTATGACATGGCCAATTCAAATGGATTTAGATTCTCTCTAGTTGGGGGTTGGCTGGAAAGAGGTTTCACTTCCTCTCTCCTGTTTTATGTCTTGTTAATCCCTTTTTAGCCATCTTCGTTTGGAGAGGATCTATATCCAACTCAGGTTGGGTTTATATTTGACAATTAACCAAACTCGTGTGCTCGAAAAGATTAATAGACTAGCTACGAATTTAATAATGCGTGAAAAATGCAAAATATTGAAGTTACATAACTCTGACAACCAGGGAGTGGAGATGGACCATTCAATCTTACACGCTACGGACAAAGTCCTTTGGACTAAAAAGTTAGCTACATTGTTAATCTCCCCTAAAATGAGAGAGAACTCACAAGATATGAACAGAAAAGAAATATGATGAATATCCTGGACAATGCTAATGATCTCTAAGGAGCAAAGGTGGTGATCAGGTTGAGTGATATGAGCAATGAAGGAGCTGTTGTCTGATTCAGCAATGACTTAACCAATCCCTCGAGAGATGCATTGGAGCAAACCTTTACAAAAGAGCCATGGCCTCAGCTTGGAGAACAGATGAGTATTGGACCAATTCAAAGACAGCCGAGATGTTAAAAGAGAAGACATATAGTCTTATTTTGTTGATTTTATGGTTGAAAATTGAGCCTATCCTCCCCTTTCTCCCCATTGTTAGTAGTTATTATTTCATTCATGTTCCATTTTTTTTTTGTTTCCATCCTTCTTTCTCTTGGCCTTTCTATAACCAATGTAATCATAATTAGTTCTTATGATTAGAGCATTTCTACCTTGTGATTAAGCTTGAGGTCTTGCAATTTGGGAGGAGTGGTGATACATACAAAATAGGTCAACACGAGCATATCACTTTTTGATATGTGGCTAATCCAAAGTCGATTCTACGAATTCATATGATTAGAAGTTTCAACATCATTGTCAACATGACACATATCGGGTCGAAAATTATGCCAAACTAGCATAACAATGTTAACGTCACCATTTTGCCTCAAAACAGTCATACTAAATCAACGTTTTTACATCCAATATGTATTTGCATGTATGTTTCATGTACGTGGGTCCCATGTGATTATGTAGACATGAAGTATTATTGGGATCATATATACAACAGAGTTTATGATGATACACTAACAGATCAGTCTTTTCCCAATTGTGGTCGGTTATATAAATATGCAAGAGGGTAGAATAAAAACATCACCCAGAAAACATCCCACCTAAAAGCGGTTAACTACATTGATCTTTGCCCTCCAAACAACTTTGTTTGAGGTTAAACTAGAGTCGATACTTAGCCAATGCATGTCTTTCCTTACAATATCATTTATAATCATTTTAGGTATGCTTTTAGTTCTTTTAGCTCATTCCATTTGGATCTAATCATCCATCTTTACCGGAGAATTCCGATGCCTCAATTGAAGATGGAATTTATGATGACACAAATCATTAATGAGCATATTTTGTTCAAAGTGTGAAATGAAAAAATATATATATATATATATATATATTTACACATCAACAACTCATTAATCTTACTTTTTCCTTTTAAATCGTAGGGAATATATATATATATATATATATTTATAAGCACCTCGCTTGACTTTATCATTGAAATATCATACGTAAAAAATGAAAAGTTTATTTGTTCATCATTTGGGATTGTTTTGGTCAAATGATTTATCATAAGGTTTCAACATTGATTGGATCCCACAGTTCATATAATCCTTGGTACAAATATAACACATGTATCTCTAGTGATCTTGATTTATCTTATCCATTTATTTTCTAAAAGATGCCATCTAGGTTATCAAACATATATTTATTGGTGTCATGTCAGTGTCTCCATCTCTAGTACATTTTGCACGTGGCATCCATTTATTAACCCTTATTAATTCCAATAAAATTATGAATAATCAAAACATCAAATGGTTCTTTTTAATTTTAGGGACAAATATTTTCATATATACAATTTTCACATTATATGGCCATATACCGTAACATATATTCTACATGAATTATTGGTTATTGGTTAGGTTCTAGTGCTAAAATTGTATCAACTTTATAATATATATATATATATATATATATTTAATATTATTATTTTTTCAAAATGAATTTTTATTTTAATAATATATTTATTTTGTGAATTATGACATAAGTTTTTTTGAGTAGATATGACGTAAGACATAAGACCATATTATCCCCTCAACCCCCCAAAAAATAAAAAATCTAGACATAAGACCAAGAAGTGGTAAAAAAGTGGCAGCTAATGGGAATATGCTGCTAGTAGCTACTTTGCTACAATGAGGCGGCAAACAGATGGCTTCCATACACGCACGCGTCTGGTCCCACAGAGTTCACACGTCCTAACCAGTACAGTCGTCGACAACGGCTTCCTTACGCCTCTAACAGATAATCCTAAAGACTTAAGTCGGCAATACTGAAATGTAGCAACGAAATGAAGCTATATGGACCGTTGATAAACGTTCTACTTGTGGGACCTATCAAATAGAATCCAGATGCATGCCACGTGTCATTTCACTTGATAAGTCCCACCTAAAGAACAAGGAGGAGTGCGCACAATGCACCCCCGCGCACAAGACATCACAACCTTGCTTAACATATAAATTCATTATTTTCCATCTAAACTTTGTTCTCAGCTATTGTGTCCCAAGACTCCCAGTAGCACTCATTTGAGAGGTTAAAAAAAAAAAAGACCCTTACGCTTTCTGCTTTGGGGTTTCGCCTCTCTCTCTCTCTCTTCTGTTTCTTGGATGTTTGGTACGTCGGATGTGTATGCATCCACCGTTCTTCTCTATTTCTTCGTCTCTGGTGTGATTTCTTACCTCTTTTGATATCTTTAATCTATTTTCATTCCATGAAATCGTATTCTTAATCGAAATTTTTATTTCATTGATGGTGGCTATTGGTTTTGTTTATGCAATCTGAGCTTGTATTTTGGGTTTCTGATTTTTTTTTTTCTTCTTTGTTTCTAATCTGTTGCAGTCTCTGGAAGTAGAGAAGTTGTGTTGAAATGACAACCCTAAGATCGAGTTTGCCGTTGCGGCTGCGGCATCTATTGACCGGAGAAGGAGCCGTTGGTCCTTCTCTCAAACTGGAGTCTGAACCTGTGAGTTTTGATTTCTTTGCCTTCTCTCATTATTTTCATGCGATTCTTCTCTATTTATTTGATAGGGTTTATCGGAGTCCTTATTCCTTAATCATTTTGTTCAAGTATGTTTTGGTTTTCTTAGGTTTCCAGTTGTTCGTCGGATATAAGTGTTTATCTCTTTCCCCTTCCTTTATATGACTAGATAGTGGACAATTATAGTACCAGTGTCTAAGTTGAACTCAACTGCCTCATTTTATGATTTTCAGTTTTAGTTTGTTCTCATACCGAAGGACCAATACTATATAGTGTTTTAACTAGTAGCCCTCTTAGTTGATTCTTTCGTCTCCTTTTTCAAACAATAGAACGGATGTTCGTTGATGGTGCAATTTCTCTGTATTCACTCTTTTAGAGGGATTTGGTTTCAGGCTACTTTGTTTACACCAATATGATGTAGCAACCTGCTTTAGTTTGGGCTTGATAGCTTACATATATTGGCTTGGCCTTTGCGACCATTTTTGTTATGCTCCAAAGTTGTTTCAATCAATAAAAAAGTTTGAAATTCGTTAAAATGCTTTGGCTATTGTTTCGGGAGTGATGCGTACAAGAGGAGAACTTGGTTTGTTTTCATTATTCTTGGAGTTTTCAATCAGAGGAGGAAAGACTTCTAGGCTTCTAGCAACTCTTAAGATGGAGTTCAACTCAAATTCAGCTGCGAGGAGTTATTAGTTATAGAAGCTGGAATACTCTCAGACGCATGAATAGAGCAAGTGATGGAATCTAACTTTGTTTTTGTTGCCCATGTGTTAGAAATGTTATATTTTGGACATTTCATATTTTTACTCTTAGGTCATCGTTCTTATGTGAATATTGAATGCCTGAACAAAAAAATACAGAAATTTTTATCCTGACGACTAAAGTGGTGAACTAGGATCTGCAGAGAGTCTGCTATATGCTTCTTTAGGCTGGATTTGCAGCTTCATTTAACTGGGTGCAAAAGCTTCCTGAGGTTTTAAAATGTGGAGTGAGGAATGATGTGTTTTATGTGACCTTTTGGAGGATCTAAAATAGCCAGTACATTTCCACTGATGCAGTAATTTTGGAGATGTGATTTTGCATCAAGCTTTAGGTCATATAAGGATGAACAATGAAAATACATTAAACTGTATTATAATTTTAATATCATAAGGTATTGTTGTTGGCTGTTAATGGTTATAATTACAGGTTTTTTAACATAGAACTGAGGTTTTTT
>NC_056563.1:34458457-34496891 GCF_013358625.1 Macadamia integrifolia | reverse complement strand
TTTTTTTTTTTTTTTTGGTTGGGGTTGGAAGACAGTAGCAGTACTGATTATTTGTGGGTGTTGCAGCCTCCTAAAGTCAAAGCATTTATTGACAAGGTCATCAAAATCACATTATCTGATATTGCAATACCCCTTTCAGGTTTTCGTTGGGAGTACAATAAGGTGATAACATGTTACTCATACTGACCCTGCAATCCCCTTACCTTTTTATTTTTTATTCATGTATTCGCTGCCTTTCTTTCAGGGGAATTTCCACCATTGGCGACCGCTTTTTCTACATTTTGATACATATTTCAAGACATATATTTCTTGTAGGAAAGATCTTCTCTTGTCAGATATTACTTCAGAGGATTTTCCAAAAAATGCTGTCCTACAAATTCTAAGAGTCATGCAAATAATATTGGAGAACTGCCATAACAAGAGTTCATTTAGTGGCCTGGAGGTATGCCGCAGTACACTGTATAAATTGTCCAATCAGGATGTTGTTTTTGTTTTTTCTAATATGTCTTTAATCTTATTTTCTTGTCAGCATTTCAAGCTTCTACTTGCTTGCACAGATCCTGAGATTGTCATAGCTACATTAGAAACCCTTGCCGCTTTAGTGAAAATTAATCCTTCCAAGCTACATGTGAGTGGGAAGTTGATTGGATGCGGCTCAGTAAACAGTTGTCTCTTGTCTCTAGCGCAAGGATGGGGGAGCAAAGAAGAAGGCTTGGGGTTATATTCATGTGTCATGGCTAATGAGAGAATCCAAGATGAAGGGCTGTCTTTGTTCCCGTCTGATGTAAAGAATGAATGTGACAAATCTCACTATCGGTTAGGGTCGACCCTTTATTTTGAATTTCATGGTGTCAATTCCCAGAATGCTGTGGGTAGTTCCGGGAATATGCCATCCAACTTGCGTGTTATACACATCCCAGACCTGCATCTGCATAAGGGGGATGATCTATTATTTCTGAAACAGTGCATTGAGCAATATGATGTACCTCCAGAGCACAGGTTCTCATTGCTGACAAGAATTAGATATGCTCGTGCCTTCCAATCTCCAAAAACCTCCAGGCTGCACAGCAGAATTTGCCTTCTTGCATTCATTGTGCTTGTTCAGTCCAGTGATGCTCATGATGAACTTGTGTCCTTTTTTTCCAATGAGCCAGAGTATACAAATGAGTTAATTAGGATTGTGCGCTCTGAAGAATCTATTCCAGGAAGCATTAAAACACTTGCAATGCTTGCACTGAGTGCACAGTTGGCTGCATATTCGTCATCTCATGAACGTGCAAGGATATTGAGTGGATCAAGCATCATTTCTGCTGGCGGGAACCGAATGATTCTGCTGAATGCACTCCAGAAGGCAGTCTTGGCACTGAATAGTTCCAGTGATCCATCATCTCTTTCCTTTGTTGAAGCTCTTCTACAATTTTATCTGCTCCATGTGATATCTTCTTCAAGTTCTGGAAGTGCTATTAGGGGATCAGGAATGGTTCCAACCCTATTACCTCTGCTACAGGATGTTAATTCAGCCCATATGCATCTTGTGTGCTTTGCCGTAAAAACTCTACAGAAGCTCATGGATTATAGTAATGCTGCTGTGACCCTGTTCAAAGATCTGGGGGGAGTAGAGCTTTTGGCTCAGAGATTACAGACAGAAGTTCATAGAGTTATTGGTCTGGTTAGTGCAGATGGAAATTCAATGGTCATTGGAGGCCAATCAAGATATGATGAGGATCGGTTATACTCCCAGAAGCGGCTCATCAAGGCTTTGTTGAAGGCACTTGGGTCTGCTACTTATGCCCCTGCAAATTCTTCAAGGTCCCAGAACACCCATGATAATTCCTTGCCTGCCTCTCTTTCATTGATATTTGGCAATGTAGAGAAGTTTGGTGGTGATATATATTTCTCAGCAGTGACTGTTATGAGTGAGATAATCCACAAAGACCCTACTTGTTTTTCGTCTTTGCATGAATTGGGTCTTCCAGATGCCTTTCTATCATCAGTGGTGGCTGGAATACTCCCTTCTTCAAAAGCTATTACATGCGTTCCCAGCGGTCTTGGTGCCATTTGCCTTAATGCAAAAGGCTTAGAGGCAGTTAAGGAAACCATGGCATTACATTTCCTTGTAGACATTTTCACAAGTAGAAAATACGTGGTTGCAATGAATGAAGGTGTTGTCCCTTTGGCAAATGCTGTTGAGGAGCTCCTGCGACATGTATCCTCATTGAGAAGCACTGGGGTGGATATAATCATTGAAATTATTGATAAGCTTGCTTCCATGGGTGATGATAATGGAGGCTTAGGGTCGTCAGGGAAAGTGGATGGTGGTACTGCAATGGAAACTGATTCTGAAGATAGGGAACAAGAGGGGCATGGTTGTCGTGTGAGTGCAATGGATGTGGCAGCTGATGGCATCAGTAACGAGCGTTTTGTTCAACTGTGTATCTTCCATGTGATGGTACTGGTTCACAGAACAATGGAAAATTCTGAAACTTGCAGGTTTTTTGTGGAAAAGAAGGGAATTGAAGCTTTAATGAAGCTCCTGTTGCGGCCTAGCATTGCACAATCATCTGAAGGGATGTCAATTGCTTTGCATAGCACAGTTGTGTTTAAGGGTTTTACTCAGCATCACTCTGCTGTACTGGCTCGTGCCTTTTGTTCTTCTCTAAGGGATCGTTTGAAGAAAACTTTAGATGGATTCAATTCGGTGACAGGTTCGTTTTTGCTGGATCCGAGGATTACACCAGATAAGGGAATCTTTTCCTTGCTTTTTGTTGTTGAGTTCCTTTTGTTTCTTGCTGCCTCTAAAGATAATCGTTGGGTGACTGCGTTGCTTACGGAATTTGGAAATGGTAGTAAGGATGTCTTGGAAGATATTGGGCGTGTGCACCGGGAACTTCTATGGCAGATTGCTCTCCTTGAAGATGCCAAGCTGGATGTAGGGGATAAAGTTTCCAGTTCTGGTTCTAGTGAGGATCCACAGAAATCGGACACAAACGCTGGTGAAACTGAAGAGCAAAGGTTCAACTCATTTAGGCAGTTTCTTGATCCATTGCTGAGACGAAGGATGTCAGGATGGAGTGTTGAATCTCAGTTTTTTGATCTTATAAGCCTATACCGTGATCTTGGTCGTGCTGCCGGAGTTCAGCCCAGACTTGTTATGGATGGTCCATCAAACATGCGGCTTGGATCTAGTCAGCACTTGCATGGTTCTGGTTCTACTGATGCTTCAGGGGCTGTAAGTTCAATGGAAGCGGATGCCCAGAGAAATTACTATTCATCCTGCAGCGATATGATGAGATCACTTGCTTTTCATATCAGCTACCTATTTTTGGAATTGGGAAAAGTCATGTTGCTTCCTTCTCGTCGACGGGATGATACTATGAATGTGTCCCCAGCATCAAAATCTGTGGTTTCTACTTTTGCCTCCATTATATTGGACCATTTGAATTTTGGGGGACATACAGATTCATCTGGTTCGGAGGCATCTATATCATCAAAGTGTCGGTACTTTGGTAAGGTAATTGACTTCATTGACAGCATTCTACTGGACAGGCCTGATTCCTGCAATCCTATATTGTTGAATTGTTTTTATGGGCATGAAGTTGTTCAAGCAGTCTTGACCACTTTTGAAGCTACGAGTCAGTTGCTTTTTGCGGTTAATAGAGCACCTGCATCTCCTATGGACACTGATGATGGGAGTTCGCTGCAGGGTGAGAGGGAAGAAACAGATTATTCATGGATTTATGGGCCCTTGGCTAGCTATGGTACACTAATGGACCACCTAGTGACTTCATCCTTTATTATTTCTCCTTTTACAAAACACTTGCTTGGCCAGCCTCTCACAAATGGAAATGTTCCTTTTCCTCGGGATGCTGAAGCATTTGTAAAGGTTCTCCAGTCCAAGGTACTAAAGACGGTGCTTCCCATTTGGACCCATCCTCAATTTACCGAGTGTAGTTATGAGTTTATCACAACAGTTATCTCTATCATGCGGCATGTCTATTGTGGAGTTGAGGTGAAAGATGCAAGTAACAACAGTGGAGCCCGTATGGTAGGCCCCCCTCCAAATGAATCTACTATCTCAATGATTGTAGAGATGGGATTTTCAAGGGCTAGGGCTGAAGAAGCTCTGAGGCAAGTGGGAACAAACAGTGTGGAGATGGCAATGGAGTGGCTATTCTCACATCCAGAGGAAGCCCAAGAAGATGATGAGCTTGCCCGAGCTCTTGCCATGTCCCTAGGCAACTCTGGGATGTCCCAGAAAGATGATGTTGATGGAAATGCAAGTAACCTAGATCAGGCAGAAGAGATTGTCCAGCTTCCCCCTGTTGACGATTTGTTGGTGACATGTATCAGGCTTCTGCAGATGAAGGAACCACTAGCTTTTCCAGTTCGGGACCTGCTTGTGATGTTATGCTCCCAAAATGATGGTCAATGCAGGTCGAAAGTTATTTCCTTTGTCATTGAACATGTTAAGCTTTGCAGTTCAATTTTGGATAGTGGAAACAGTGGCATGCTATCTGCTCTGTTTCATGTTCTTGCGCTGGTTCTTCATGAAGATACAGCGGCTCGAGAAGCTGCTTCCCAACATGGGCTCATTAAGATTGCTTCTGATTTGCTTTCTCAGTGGGATCCTAGCATGCATGATGGACAGAAAGTCCAAGTTCCAAAGTGGGTGACCACAGCTTTTCTTGCAATTGATAGACTGCTGCAGGTAGATCCGAAGCTAAATTCAGATATTTCTGAGCAGTTGCAAAAAGATGATGTTAGTAGCCAGCAGGCTAGTGTAACCATTGATGAGGATAAGCAGAACAACTTGCAGTCTACTTTTGGGTTAACTTCACGATATATAGATGAGCATGATCAGAAGCGACTTATTGAGGTTGCATGTAGATGTATAAAGAATCAGCTACCTTCTGAGACGATGCATGTTGTCCTTCAGTTATGTGCTACACTTACAAGAACTCATTCTGTAGCCATTGCTTTCCTTGATGCTGGTGGTTTGCCATCTCTATTGTCCTTGCCAACATCTAGCCTGTTTTCTGGATTTGACAATGTTGCTGCTACTATAGTTCGTCATATTCTTGAAGATCCCCATACTCTTCAGCAAGCAATGGAATCTGAGATCAGACACAGCCTTGTATCTGCCACTAATAGGCACTCTAATGGAAGGCTTACTCCACGCAATTTCCTTCTAAATTTGGCCTCTGTCATCTCTAGGGATCCAGTGGTCTTCATGCGAGCTGCTCAGTCTGTCTGTCAGGTTGAAATGGTTGGTGAAAGGCCATATGTTATACTCTTGAAAGATCGTGAGAAAGATAAGTCCAAGGAGAAGGAGAAGGCATCGGAGAAAGACAAGCAGCAACTTGTCGATGGGAAGACTTCTTTGGGTGACTTGAACTCAATGGCTCCTGGAAATACACAAGGCAAATTGCCAGATTCAAGTACCAAGAGTGCCAAAGTCCATCGGAAATCTCCTCAAAGTTTTGTTAGTGTAATTGAGCTTCTTTTAGATTCTGTGATAACTTTTGTTCCTTCACAGAGAGATGATGGTGTGGTAGATGGGCCATCAATAGCAGACATGGAGATTGATGGTGCTGCAAATAAGGGCAAGGGGAAAGCCATTGCAACTGTTTCTGAAGAGTGTGAAACCAATAACCAGGAAACTTCTGCATCTCTTGCAAAAACTGTATTCATTATGAAGCTGTTGACTGAGATACTACTGACTTATTCTTCATCTGTTCATATCCTTCTCCGAAGAGATGCTGAAGTCAGTAGCAGTAGAGGTCCTCCCCAGAGGGGTGCTAGCGGGAACTATAGTGGTGGAATATTTCATCATATTCTTCAGAAGTTCCTACCATACTCTGGAAATCATAAGAAGGAAAAGAAAGTAGATGGTGATTGGAGGCAGAAACTAGCAACAAGGGCAAGCCAGTTCTTGGTTGCATCCTGTGTTCGCTCTGCAGAGGCTCGGAGAAGGGTTTTTACTGATATTAGCCATGTCCTCAATGACTTCGTTGATTCATCTAATGGTTTCAGGCCACCAGATGGCAGCATTCATGCTTTTATTGATCTGCTCAATGATGTCTTAGCTGCTCGGTCTCCCACTGGGGCATATATTTCAGCAGAAGCTTCAGCAACTTTTCTAGATGTTGGATTGGTTCTGTCTCTGACTCGGACTCTCCAAGTTTTGGACCTGGATCATGCAGACTCTCCTAAAGTTGTTACTGGGCTTGTCAAGGCTCTGGAGGCAGTTACAAAAGAACATGTCATTTCTGCTGATGGGAAGGGTGAGAACACTAATAAGCCTCCTGAACAGAGCCAACCTGGAAGAACAGATAATGGGGGTGATAGATTTCAGTCTTTGGAAACTAATTCCCAGCCTGATCGTAGTGAAGCAGTTATTGACCAAATTGAATCTTTTACAACAGTCCAAGCCTCTGGCAGCTCAGAGTCAATTAGAGATGATATGGAGCATGACCGGGATATGGATGGTGGTTTTGCTCCTGGAGCTGATGATGATTTTATGAATGAAAATTCTGAGGAAGCTGGGGGTATTGAAAATGGAATGGATTCTGTAGGGATAAGATTCGAGTTCTCTCACAATGTGCAAGATAATATTGGTGATGAAGATGATGATGAAGAGATATCTGGGGATGATGGAGATGAAGGTGATGAAGACGAAGATGAAGATGATGAGGAGCATAATGATCTGGAGGAGGATGAAGTTCATCATATGTCGCATGGGGACACAGATCAGGATGATCATGAGATTGATGAAGATGAGTTTGATGAAGATGTGTTAGAGGAAGAGGATGAAGAAGATGAGGATGACGACGAAGGAGTTATTCTGAGGCTTGAGGAGGGCATCAATGGAATAAATGTTTTTGATCATATCGAAGTTTTTGGCAGAGAAAATAGTTTCCCGAATGACACACTCCATGTGATGCCTGTTGAAGTTTTTGGATCAAGGCGCCAAGGGCGTACAACATCAATATACAATCTTCTAGGACGATCTGCAGACCATGGTGCTCCTTCCCAGCATCCTCTTCTGTTGGAGCCACCTTCTGCACTACATCCAGCGCCTCCTAGACAATCAGGTGAGTAGTTGATTTCCGTTTTCTGGTTTTTTATTCTGTAATTGAACTCCATTATTTGAATATTACTGATGCTCAACTGTGAAAATTTCAGAGGGTTCAGCTGATATGGTCTTCTCTGATAGAAACTTGGACAACTCATCATCACGGTTGGACACTATTTTCCGGTCACTTAGGAATGGACGGCATGGACATCGTTTTAACATGTGGGTAGATGATAGCCAGCAGCGTAGTGGATCAAGTGCAACTGCAATACCCCAAGGCCTGGAGGAGTTGCTTGTCTCCCAGTTGAGACAGCCCACACCTGACAAACCTTTGGATCAGAATACAACTTTGGCGGAGCCTCAAGGTGAAGGGGAGGCAAGTCATCTAGAAGAATCTGAAACAGGAATGAAGACAGATGCACCTGTAGAGACTGTTGTAAACAATGGTAGCATTTCTACACGACCATCTGGTTCCACAGGAGTGGATGGTATAGGAAATTCTGATGGCACACCAATAGAAAATGATCTTCATGGAAGGGAGGAATCAAGTGCACATACTCAAGCTGTTGACATGCAGTGTGAGCGCAATGATGCAGTTGTGCGGGATGTTGAAGCAGTAAGCCAAGAAAGCAGTGGAAGTGGTGCAACTTTGGGGGAAAGCCTTCGAAGCTTGGAGGTGGAAATAGGAAGTGCTGATGGCCATGATGATGGGGGAGAAAGGCAAACTTCTACGGATAGACTGCCTTTGGGTGATCTCCAGCCAACTCGAGTTAGAAGAACAAATGTATTATTGGGAAATGCCAATCCGGTAAGCAGCCGAGATGCATCTCTTCAGAGTGTTATTGAAGTGTCAGAAAATCCTGATCAGGGAGCAGATCAGAGTGGTCCTGCTGATGAGCAGCAGATCAACCGGGAAGCCGACTCTGGTTCAATTGATCCTGCTTTCCTGGATGCTCTTCCTGAGGATTTGCGTGCTGAAGTACTTTCAGCTCAACAGGGTCAAGCAGCACAGCCTTCAAATGATCAGCCTCAGTCTGCTGGAGATATTGATCCTGAATTCCTTGCAGCGCTTCCCCCAGATATCAGGGCAGAAGTCCTGGCACAACAACAAGCTCAGAGACTACATCAGTCGCAGGAATTGGAAGGGCAACCGGTTGAAATGGATGCTGTTTCAATAATTGCAACATTCCCTTCAGACTTACGAGAAGAGGTAGCGTATTATTTATTCTGCTGTAATTTGCAAAATTTTGATAAGTTTGTTTCTTGGTACCATATGTAAACATATTTTGCATTCTCAGGTGCTCTTAACATCCTCTGATGCTATTCTAGCCAATTTAACCCCAGCTCTCGTAGCAGAAGCAAACATGTTGCGTGAGAGGTTTGCACATCGGTATCATAGTCGTACTCTTTTTGGCATGTACCCCAGAAGTCGGAGGGGTGAATCCTCCAGACGTGGTGAAGTTGTTGGAGCCTCTCTGGACAGAATTGGAGGAGGAATTGCTTCTCGTAGATCAATGGGAGGTAAACCACTTGAAGCTGATGGTGCTCCTCTGGTGGATACGGAAGCTCTGAAAGCCATGATCCGGTTGCTTCGTGTGGTTCAAGTAATCTCTCTCTCTCTCTCTCTCTCTCACACACACACACACACACACACACATGCGTGTGTTTGTGCATGTGCTACACAGGGAGGCAAAGCCTTTTATGAATCTGTGATACATTGATGTGTAAATTTATGCAGCCATTGTATAAGGGCCAATTACAGAGGCTTCTCCTGAATCTATGTGCTCACCATGCAACGAGGACCACTCTGGTGCAAATTCTGATGGATATGCTGATGCTTGATATGCGGCGGACTGTCAATCATTTGAGCAGTGCTGCAGAGCCATCATATCGGCTTTATGCTTGCCAGAGTCATGTTATGTATTCTCGTCCTCAGTATCTAGATGGTAAGGATTTACTCTGGTTCTCTAGGACTGTTTTGTTCCCCTCCTGCTCTCCCTCCTGTATTTCTGTGTTTGTTCCTGTGTTTTTTTTTTGGTGGTTTGGGGAATCGTGAAAAGTATTTTTGAATATTTTGACAGGGTACATTTTTGCAAGGAAAATTCATTAATTGCTACTTTTGTTCTACAAGCTATATCTGTTTTTTTTTTTTTTTTTAAATATTGTGTAGATGTTAATAATGTATATAATATGATGAGGTCATGATATTAGGTGTGGGTATTAACAAGCAAGAGGAACATCTAGCAATAGTAACTGATACACTTCCAAGTTTCCTTTTGTTACTTTCTAGGTGTCCCTCCCCTGGTGTCTCGGCGTATTCTGGAAACTCTGACATACTTGGCACGGAACCATCCTTCTGTTGCAAAGCTTCTGCTTCAGCTTGAGCTTCCACAGACACCGGTTAATGAGCCAGAGAGCCCTGATCAGGCACGTGGAAAAGCTGTTATGATTGTTGATGATGACATTGAAAGCAAGCAACATCAAAAAGGAGATTTCTCCATTGTCCTACTTCTAAGTCTGTTGAATCAACCACTGTATTTGAGAAGCATTGCACATCTTGAACAGGTAATGCTCACTTCTTGTAGTTTTCGGTGTTTCTTTATTTACTTACTGTCATTTTTTTTTTTTGGGTTCCCGCATTTTGTTTTAAATATTAGTGAGTTCTTTGCTTTCCTATTTCAGTTGCTAAATCTTTTGGACGTAGTCATTGATAATGCTGAAAACAACTCCAGCTCATCCAATAAGTCTGGGGAATCCCCTGTAGAGCAAACATCTGGTCCTCAGATGCAAGATGCTGAGCTAAATGTCACTGGTGGTTCATTTTCTGTTGGTGATGTTAAAGCATCCAATACTGATGAATGCCTCAAACTCTCAGGTTCTGGCACAAGTAATGAATGTGATACTCGAGCTCTATTATTCAGCTTACCACGAGAAGAACTTAGGCTCCTATGCTCTTTGCTTGCACGGGAGGGGTATGTGTATCTTATATAGATCTCTACATTCATATTTTAGTATGCAATTTTTTTTGGATTAATATAATGGTTGGTTTACCCTTATTTACTTAAAAATAGATAGATTTAGCTGGGTAAGATTGGTTGTATCCTTCAATATGGTTGATTTATGCATGTCATATCATTTGAAACTTGTATGCAATTTGTTAAACTTTTAGTCATACATGCTTGATGGTTTTTAAGTTCTTTATTATACAACAGATCTTTGTCTTGTTTCTTGTTTGCTGTGCAAAAAATATTGCCATAATTCGTAAAAAATAATCATGGAATGAGACATTGATAATCTTTAATGGTAAATACTAAATGCAGAAACAACACTTTCATAAATTTTGAAGAACTTAAAAAAAAAATACAGAAAAGTTTTCCCTATTTTTTATGAATTTTCTGCAATTTTTAAATCCAGAAATTAAAATAATTAATTTTTGGACAAAAACCCGATTCTGTGGGGCTATAGATTGGCCAACAGTGTCTGACATATATAAACGTGAGCTCCAAACACTTATTTTTAACATTTGTTTTTTCAAAAATTTGCTAGAAAATCATTTTTCCAGAAAAAAACATTTTAAAAACTGAAAATAAATTCTGGCTTCGTGAAGTCATAGAGCCAGAATTTATTTACCTTATTTTTTGCAAAAATTAATTTTTGGGAAAAGTGATGTACCTCCAAGTATCCAACTTTGAATCTTGAACAAATATTCTAACGCAGCAAATCGGTTGCTTGCAATGCATTCCTTAATGCCAACAACTTGTTCCATGTTTTTGTATGGGGGGGGGGGATTTGGCAAAAATCACAAAATCAGAGGTTTTCCCAAGGTTTCCTGGTGGGACCTACGAAACCAGCGAAATGGGTTGGTTCGAAACTTATGTTTTATTGCTTAATATGATTGTAGCATTTTTGTCAAAATTTCGCCAAACGAATCATATCATCAAAATTTCAGCGGAGCACCAAAATTTTGACCGAGATCTGATATTCTTTCAGTGTCAATCATTTTGTTTCAAGAATTGTCGAACTTTCGCAAAATTTTGTACCATACTTGTATATTTAATGACCTTTTGCTTTATTTATTTATTTATTATTATTATTATTTTTTATTGTAGTCTGGATATACAATGTTTATAGTTAGAATTCTTACTATTGTGAATTTGTACTTCTCTATTTCTCTTTGCTTGGTTTCAGAAATGAACTTGCTCATTTATTTGTTTTTTGTCTGTTTCATTGTTTAATTGACTGAATTAGCACACTTCACTTGTTCTCCTAGGCTCTGTGGATTGATCTTTTTGCAGATTGATATGATGGCTCTGCTGTCTTAGGTTGCATTAATTTTTCGTCAGTCATGTTGATGCAATTTCTAGTTTTGAAATTGCAAGCTAAATGGTTAGTTTGACATTTCTCTCTCCTCAGATTGTCGGATAATGCTTATGTTCTTGTCGCTGAGGTGTTGAGAAAGTTGGTGGCTATTGCTCCGACTCATTGTCATCTATTTATTACTGAGCTAGCTGATTCTGTTCGACAATTAAGTAGATTTGCAATGGATGAGTTGCATGTATTTGGAGAAGCAGAAAAAGCACTCCTCAGTACAACTTCTACTAGTGGGACTGCAATCCTGCGGGTTTTGCAGGCATTAAGCTCTCTTATTTCATCCTTACTAGAGAAAGAGAAGGATCAACAAACCCCCTCTAAAAGGGAGCAAAATGATCCTCTCTCTCAGGTAGGAGAAATTAATGCTGCCTTGGAGCCCCTGTGGCTGGAGTTGAGCACTTGCATAGGCAAAATAGAGAGTTACTCAGATTCAGTGAGTGATCAGTCAGCATCATCTAGAACTGTCACATCCACAACCGCTGGTGTATTGCCTCCACTTCCAGCGGGTACCCAAAACATCTTGCCATATGTAGAATCTTTCTTTGTGACTTGTGAGAAGTTGCATGCTGCACAGTCTGGTGCTGGTCACGACTTCAGCATTGCAGTGACTTCTGATGTTGAAGATGCTACATCTGCTGCCCAACAGAAGACTTCAGGTTCCCTTGCAAAAGTTGATGAAAAACATGTTGCTTTTGTCAAGTTTTCAGATAAGCATAGGAAGCTATTAAATGCTTTCATCAGGCAGAACCCTGGGTTGCTTGAGAAGTCATTTTCTCTCATGCTGAAGGTTCCACGTTTCATTGATTTTGATAATAAGCGTGCTCACTTCCGGTCCAAGATAAAGCATCAGCATGATCATCATCATAGTCCGTTGAGAATATCGGTAAGAAGAGCATACATTCTTGAAGATTCATATAACCAACTGCGCATGCGATCGACTCAAGACTTGAAGGGGAGGTTAACTGTACATTTTCAAGGGGAGGAAGGTATTGATGCTGGTGGACTGACGAGAGAATGGTATCAGTTGTTGTCTCGGGTTATATTTGACAAAGGAGCACTACTTTTTACGACAGTGGGCAATGAATCAACATTTCAGCCAAATCCCAACTCTGTCTACCAAACGGAGCATCTCTCATATTTCAAGTTTGTTGGGCGAGTGGTGCGTGTTTTCTGCTCTATGGACCCTGTTATTTTTTTTCTCTTGATTATAAATTTTTTGAGCTTGTCTTCTGTGCTCTGCAGGTAGGAAAAGCACTATTTGATAGTCAACTTCTGGATGTCCATTTCACTCGATCTTTCTACAAGCATATCCTTGGGGTTAAAGTAACATATCATGACATTGAAGCCATAGATCCTGGTTACTTCAAAAACCTGAAGTGGATGCTTGAGGTGTGTTGCATATCTCTCTCTCTCTCACACTCTCTCACTCATTTTTGTGTGCATGACGAACTTGTTTCCTGGTCTGTCTGCTCAGGACTTATTGGACAATCTGGGCAGATCAAGTGATGCCTAATTTTGTGTACAAGTAGAGTACTGGGTCTTCTACTCATTTTGTCAAGTTTCAGACCCATGACAAAATTGTGTTGGCCATGTGGTTGGATATGAAGCTTTATATCCTAGTAAAATATTGTTGAAAACAACTAGATGGATGACAATACCAAGAAAAAACTGCCTATCAGGAAAAAGGGCCGGGTTTGCCCGAGTGGTGGTGGGGATTGGTCAATAAAATTGGATTTGGTTCCAAAATTTTGAGTAGACCAGTGGAGGTAGTGCCCTATCTATCTAGGTGCTGACTAGCTAGGTCAGGTGTCTAATAGACTTGCTGTGTATATAAATGTGCGTGCATGCGGTCACCTTTGTATTTATGTATATATGTATGTGTCCATGCACATGTTTCTCTTTGCTGGGCTCATTAATTAATTATCTGCTTGTTAACTGCAGAATGATATAAGTGATGTTTTAGACCTTACTTTCAGCATTGATGCTGATGAGGAGAAGTTGATATTATATGAAAGGGCAGAGGTAATAGTTGCTACCTGTCTCTGAAAATTATTTAATGATATGACACTTTGTAGTCAAGTCTGTCATGATTAAATTTCAGGTCACTGACTATGAGCTGATCCCTGGTGGCCGGAATATTCGAGTTACTGAGGAGAATAAACATGAATATGTTGGTCTTGTTGCTGAACATCGGTTGACCACTGCTATTCGTCCTCAAATCAATGCATTTTTGGAAGGTTTCAGTGAGCTGATTCCTCGGGATCTAATATCTATCTTTAATGATAAAGAATTGGAGTTATTGATTAGTGGGCTTCCAGATATAGACTGTGAGTTCCTTAAATTGCCAATTTTAGCACTCACGCTGGATATAATTTCAATTTTATGGACCATCACCTCCATCAATATCCTTGAAAACTAATGAGTGCTATTCCTATGTTTTTTCTTCTACATTTCTTTCAGTAGATGACCTACGGGCAAATACTGAGTATTCTGGATACAGTGCTGCATCTCCTGTTATTCAGTGGTTTTGGGAGGTTGTTCAGGGTTTCAGCAAGGAGGATAAAGCTCGTCTCCTACAGTTTGTGACTGGCACCTCGAAGGTACTTCGTTGTTGGGAAACTCTATAATACCTGTACCGGTCTTTATAAGATAGCCACTGTTTTTTGTTGTGTGGAAACTCTAAACTTTACCAGTCTTTGTAAGATAGCCACTGTTTTTGTGAAGCAGTCGATTTGTTGAAACATGTCCTATGAGGGCCGAGGGCAGTTTTCCCATATTATGTCTGGCCATCTATGCAATATAATTTCTAGGTTCTGCATTTGGCGATTAACTACTGTTGTGATACTGTTTGGGTGATGGCTATTCTATTTGTATTACCAAATATTGAGCAGTTAAAAGTTAATTGATAAGATAAAAGTGGTATTAAAAAAATATAATGAAACAGCATAAATATGCAACAGAAATAAAAGAGAAAACCATAGGTGAGGGGAAAAAAGGGGGGTGGGAGAGTAAAATGATTTGTATCATTTTCTTCTGTCATTGCTTTTGTAAGCTCTTTCTGAGCATGGCTGTTGACCTGTTTTATGTTATCCTTCACTTTTAATATGTTTATATAATAATGTAAGGAAAAAAGAAATGATCAGAAAATTTTCCCGTTGCATTAACAATAATTTCCTCCCCTTCTGGTGAACACACAGCAAATATAGAAAACACTTGAAGGGTTACAAATATTTGCCCAGAGACCTACCTTAGTCCATGTAATAAACTTGTTTCCGTATTTGAAACCCAAGGTTTACCATTGCACATTTTTTTCCCCCCTGTTGCCATTAATGATTCACTGCACAAGTAGCTATGGTATTATTCTTTTGCAGAAATCTTACCGAGTGATGTGCTGAATTGTTATACAAAACCTTGCAGGTGCCCTTAGAAGGTTTCAGTGCACTTCAAGGAATTTCAGGCTCACAAAGATTTCAGATTCATAAAGCTTACGGGAGCCCTGACCACTTGCCTTCGGCTCATACATGGTATTCATTTCTTTTCAAGTTTTGTATGAGCATTTTTGAGCAATAGATATAAATGTATATTTCTTTGTCTCTTGCAATGTGTGCACACATACCCACACCCCTCTCTCAAGGTTCAATTCTGCCAGAATCAGCCTCCACCAATTCCAATTCCAACTCTGCCAGAATCGGCCTGAACGCTAAAAAAAAAGCCCCATTTTTTGAATCAAGAATCGGACTGAATCTGGTTCCATAGAATTGGCCATCTGATTCTGATTCTTAAAACTGTGTCCACACTTTGCATCTACATGCTGCCTGCTTATATAACAAATTTGTCACAGTTTTTGTAAATGTGCATGCCTAGGCGATCACTTTTGTCTTACAAGATACTGCAGATGGTCTGCTTTGATGACTTATCCTTGTATTTTCTGTGTTCACTGCAGTTTCAACCAATTAGACCTACCAGAGTATCCATCTAAACATCATCTGGAGGAGAGACTACTACTGGCAATTCATGAGGCCAACGAAGGGTTTGGGTTTGGTTGAGAAACAGTTGGGTATCAAGTAGAGTCCTGTAGATAATATTGTGTTTACATAGAAAAGAAAAGAAGAGAAAAAAGGGGGGGTGGGGGGAGAATTGGGGGTTGGTGGGGTAAGAGCAATAGAGCTGATAAAGTGTTAAATTTAATTGTACAGTATTTTTTTTCTTCTTCTGTATTTACTAATTACTATGGTAATGCTTCTGGCAGTTTTGTATTCGCCAATATACCATATTGCCTATTGTTTTGTTTCCTGCCATGTATTTCCCTTCTTGATAGTCTCACCTAATTTTGGTGATGAAGGCTGTGTTTGTTATGCATTCTCAGAATAGATTCTAGATTTGAAAGGCATTTTGAAGTGAGAAAGTAGAGAAAAATTGGATTTCAGAATGCATTCTAGATCCAAAATCTATTCAAAAGGTGCATACCTAACACAGCTGAAATAAACTATTTAAACGATTTGAATGAGGAAGCAGGCATAGAGGGAAGACCATAGTTAGCAAATTCGGATTTGGGAATTATTCGGGCGGAGAATTATTCGGAATAATTCGATTGATTAATTTAAGGATTCAGTCAAAAAAGCAAAAATGACGTTTTGTTCTTTGTTTTTTTTTTTTTAATATTGTTTAAGTGGACTGAATAATTCGGTTTAATTTGATTCGGCCCGAATTATTCGTGTTTTAAATTCAAATTAGTAAAATTTGCGTTTTTTACCGAATTTTATTTTTAATTCGGATTAGGTCAGAATTTTTTATTTAATTCGGAAAATTTTGATTCGGCCGAATAATTCGTGAATTATTCGGCCGAATTGCTAACTAGGGGGAAGACAGACTACCTTCGAAGATCAAACAGAGAAGCTGGGTTCTACTTTCTTTTTTTTTTTTTTTTTTTTTTTTTGGGTGGGGTGGAGATAGTAAATTCCTCGTGGTCTCACCAATGGTTGACAAACCGAAACAAAAATATTAAAACGTTTTGAAGTCAAGGACTTTCGCCATTTCGGCTTGTGGCTCGTATCACAGAACTATCTTTTTTCGGTAATGCGTATCACAAAACTAGCAACATAGGGAGACATGGTATGTTGATAACTTGATATGAGGCCCTGTACCATATTTGCCTAATTGATGAAAAATCAGTTTGAAACAAGAAGGGGAAATTGTTGAAATTGAATTCAAAGTGAATGTATTTTGGAAATGCCATGAGATTCTTTAAGAGTGAAATGGCATTTGCAAGGATGAGGTTTCGGTCTCATATCAGCCATATGGGGACTGATTTTACATTGGTTTCTAAAAGGAATTGATGTGGATTGATATGGTCTTAGGTCCCTTCACCTTGTAAGCCGATTTAGGGGATTGAGCTCTTCCAAGTCCGTAGAGTGGTATCAGAGCAGTTAACCATAAGTTCAATCTGCTAGGCAAAAACCCTAGAGTAGAGTGAGACCCATTTAAAAATGGCTACTTGATCTAGAGTGGGTCGCCATGGACGTCGACTTCGAAAGCGTGGTGGTGTATTACAATCTCATATCAGTTATATGGGGGGTTAATCTCACATAGGTTTCCAAAAGGAATTGATGTGAGTTGAAATGATTTTGGATCCCCTCACATTGTAAGCCAATTTATGGGGTTGAGTTCTTTCAAGTCCTTATCAGATGATGACTAGTTTCTAGATCATGTAATCTCCTCCATCTGAGGGAGCTCCAATGAGAACTCTACTTTTCTTGTAGCATCTTTTAAGTATCATGGAATTACAGATAGCATAAGAGTGGGGAGGCAGGGGTATTTATCAAGACAAATGATGGGACGAAATAGAAGTATGGTCTCATTATGAGAACTTGATATCTGGGTTGGAGGAAGATGGACACCAGCAATGGCCTGGCCGTGGAATATTTCTTGTGAATTTTGATTTGGAATTAGAAATCGTAAGTTAATTATTTTTTTTCTCAATTGGCGTATGGAGGGAGATTTGGATAAGCTACCCTTCTTCAAGTCCTCAGAAGCACACAACGTCATTTTCACCTGAATCTTCTTCTATGGAAAGCTTGAGAAGTTGAGATCATATCCCACCGCATAGTCGCTGTGCCAAACTCCAACCAAGCAAGCAAGCAACTTGTAATTAAAATTGATGCATGGGATTGAATACTACTACTGAATCGTGAATTTCTGATAGAATTCAGGTGTTTTCTGGTTATGGTCTCACGGGAATCCACCCATTATCCCTCCACCCTTCACGGGTCCATCTTCCTTCCTTCTCTCTCTCTCTCTCTCTCTCTCTCTCTAGACAGATGGAGATTTGGAGAGAGAGAGAGAGAGAGAGAGAGAGTCACGGTTGCCACCCATCTTCTCTTCTCCATGACTCTCATATATATCACACTATCACAGTATATATCAATCACTTCCCTCTTCCCCTCCCAACCCTCCTGTCCTAACTGTCCTTCCAATCATTCAGTCCTCCTCTACTCTTTGCTTCCACACATCGATCGATCACATGCAACTTCCCTCCATCCAGATCAGTATTACCCTACCAAACTAAACTTCTTAACTGGACTAGTAACTTAAAAAATTCCTGAGACTCTTTTTGAGTCCTAATACCAATGTCATGAAAGAACCTTGGGGAAGTCCTCTTCATAGCTGACTGGTTTGGCCCTGGTGGGGGACCTGGGGAGGGGGGGGGGTGTCCTCTTAGCTTTGCCTATTAATTAATAACCGTAAGCAATTGAAGATGAACTGTCAATCCATCTGTCAGTGCATGTGACAAGTGAGACTGTGATGAGTAGAGCAGGACGATGGAGGCACCCCTGAGCCATCTACATCCATCTCTGCTTCTAGACTTGGGTACTTCTGTTATTAGTTTCTCAGATCCTCTCTCTCTCCCTCTCTCTCTCTCTATAGGGAGTTTTAGGCCCCGAAAAGCTGAGACAAACACTGATACCCAGAATTACACAGAAACGATATAAAGGGAAATTAATGGAGGATGATCAGGACCGTTATGACTTCCAGTTATAGGAAGTAGGAAGAAGCAATGGGTATCTTTGCCCCTTTCAAGTTACTTCTCAGAGGTCCTCTACTTTCCTCTGCTCTGTTCTATCTGATTCATTGCTAAATAATGTTAAAAAATCAAATCAACCCTCCTTTAATTTCCCTTCTCCTCTCTCACCCTCTACCTGTGCTCCCTAGTTTCCTATCTATTCTTCGTTACTCCCTACTCTCTAGCTTTGAACAGACTGAACTTCCCTTGAGAGAGAGAGGGAAAGAGAGAGAGAGAGTCAAAATGTGGGAGGACAGGAGAAAGGGTTCCTTCCATTTGTTAAAAGAGACGTAACAGAGAAGAAGGTTAGACAAAGCTACTGGCATTTACCAGAGCCCCACTGCTTATGTTCCCTCACTGTGAACCCTGGAGCCCCTCTACTACTTTCAAGTCTACTACCACTACCAGCACTACTACTACTACTCTCGTCTGCTTCTTCTTCCTCTTATCCTTTCTGATCTTGCTGACCATCTTGTATCCATTATAAACCACATCCATGCATGCCATGAATCCCCCCAATTATCCATTCATCTATTTTATACGTATCCGCATTGGCCGCATCCGATACCAATATCTAAGTGTGTCAAATTGAAATCGAAATCAAAAATCAAAATTGAAACCGGACCGGATGGCTGTCCAAATCGAGTAAATTTGGTTCCTCTTGAAACCATCAAAACAAAATGATTTCCACAACGCCAGCTCAAAATCAAAATTGCACACTTGAGTCCAAGGGAACCTACTCCCGTTAATATATTACAATTAATTCATTTTAATACTAATATTACTAATATATATTAAAATATATTAGTATTATAAGACAAAATAGTATTTACACCCAAACACATGGAGGGACGGAATGACTAACCACCCCCATGAATACAAAAATACCACCATTATTGATGTTTTTATGTGTGTTCCGATTCTCTCATTAGTCCTATGCTAGTGCAGGGGTCACACATTCTTTTAGTGAACTCTCTCCCATAAAATATATTAATTATATTTTATAACATTATTATGTTATAGTATATGAAACAAGTACAAGAATCAGAATCAAATGAGAATCGGTTCAATTTAAGTATTGATTTGGTTCTAAGTTTTGTTTTGGTTTACACCAACGGTTTCTTAGATCGAACTAAATAGAAATATGATCTGTTGCTCGTACGATCACTTGGTCATATGAATCAGCATCTAACACTTGCCCCTCCTTCTGCCATTACAAGGATGAAAAAGGGTATATTTAAAAACAAAAATGACAAATGTTAGATGTTGACTTATATGACCAAGTGATCGTACAAGCAGTTGATCCATTTTCACTAAATACCCGGAATCAATCCGATTTGCACCCTTTCCCATATGGTATCAGTCTATATCGGTATACGGGTAACGATACATGTTGTATAACAATGCTCCAAGTATAAATTTGTTTTTTTGGCCTAAGATTTTTTTTTATTAAGAAAATTAAGCTTAGTTGGGTCTATCGATTTACCATGTTTCCCTTCCTTAAAAAAAAAAGGGGAAAAAAAAATTACTAAATACTACACCATGCATGTTGCCCTTTTTCTGTAGTATAAATATGATTCTATTACGGAGATTCATTGGGTGTGATTTGGTTGGTCTCTCTCTCTCTCTCTCTCCATTTATTGTCAGACCAAAAAAACAATCTCAACTCTCAACTCTATTCTTGTTGATCAAACACTCTTTAAGATTTATAGCCTATTTGTTTTGTTATGATTCTGATCTGTTTTGCCGCCAGTGCATGATCAGATAATAATCCAGGCATCTCTCTCTCTTTAAAAGCAACTTTTCTGTTTTTCCATTTCAAAGCCCCTCTTTGATGGAGATCACAGGCACCCATCAACAACCCTTTACCTCTCAGCCACATGCAACAGACCTATTGAATTGAATTGAATTGATTAGCTTCTCTTTGCTTCTTCCTCAGGATACACTGTAATTGGACAGCCTAATCCACCACCTCATATCTCTTCTCTGTGCCTTCTGTTTCCTGCTTCTCTTCCCTTCTGCTTCTGGTTATTAGCCTTCCCCTCCCCTCCTCTTCTGTAGAAGCATAGAATTAGATGATGTCGGATAATATTCTGACGAAGCCTGACAACAGTGACGATAACCAGATATCCGGTGGTGGAAGCCGTAAGACGGCGGCGGCATCAGTGAGGCTACCGGAGCCACCCTTGAAATGCCCACGATGCGATTCTCCCAACACCAAGTTCTGCTACTACAACAATTACAGCCTTACACAGCCACGGCATTTCTGTAAGACGTGTAGGAGGTATTGGACCAAAGGTGGAGCTCTACGCAACGTTCCCATTGGCGGTGGTTGTCGCAAGAACAAGAGGATGATTAAATCAATTTCTAAGGTTTCTTATGGCGATTCAAAGGACTCCGCCACATCATCTCACTCTGGTAGTGGATTCAAGCTCTTTCAGGGACTTTCTCCTTCCATGGACTTCCAACTTGGTGGTGTTGGTGTTGGTGTTGGTGGTGGTGGTGGTATTGGTGGGGGGCTCCCTTTCTCTATACTTCATTCTTCCACAACCAATTCTGTTTATAGTTCTAATAACAACCATCAATTCGTCTCTTTGGGAGGAGACTTATCTTCAGCTGCTGCTGCTGCAACTGCAACAAATCCTTCCTGTTTTGATTCATGGGGTTCCACTAGGAAGGCGGAGGTATTAAGAATGAGTTCTACACAAGTCCCTAACATTGATATCGATGATGCTGTTGGAACAGGTGCTTCAGGGTCCTTGATGGGTTTTAACCTAAGCAGCTATCCTATTGGGATTGGGGGTGGGGATTTCAAATCCGATGGTGGGATTAGGGATATGGGTTCCATGAATGTTCACAGTAGCCTTGCTTCTTCTATTGAATCTTTGAGTTATATTAATCAAGATCTTCACTGGAAATTGCAGCAACAGAGATTGGCTATGCTTTTTAGTGGAGAAACGCCTAAGGATGGAGAAGATATTGTTTCAGCTCTTCCTAGTGTACCTGAAATCCAATCACAGAAACCAGAACCCATTTCCTTTCAGAATCTGGGGATCTTTGAGAACAACACTCACACCCCAACCTCCACTACCACCACTGCCACCAAGAACAACAACAGTGGCAGCAATGAAATCGATAATTCAAGCAACTGGAATGGAATTCAAGCATGGACTGATTTGCATCAGTATAGTGAGTTGCCCTAGTAGAGAGCAGGAGGAGGAGAACTAAAGATATAAGAAAGAGAAAAAAGAAGTTAAAAGAAACCCATCAAAGATAATATTCTTCTTCTTAATTTGTTCAAACTTTGATCTTAATTTTAAGGTTATTAGGTTAGTAAACAGGGATTGGTAAGGTCAGTGATAGTATCCTGATGGTTGTAGTTCCCTTTTCTTTATGCTCTACTTATTTGTTAATGTATCTTTCACTGTCTTCTTCTTCTTCTCTTTTATTCTTTTTGCCTTCCTGCAAAGAAGCAGGGAGATATTGGTGTCTATGCTTGTTTATGGTAGAACTTCCAATAATAGAAATTCAGGTTTAAAGTGAGACAATATATGTAAACTGTATTTTTTTTTTCCCCTCTCTCTCTCTCTCTCTCTCTCTCTCTCTCTCTCTCATATGCATGTCCTACATACTCTAATGACTTCAAACAGATGAAGCCATGAAGGTAGGCGGTCTTGAATCTGAAACCTTATCTCAGATTACTCAGTGTTCACAGAGGATTCTGTAAGGAAGAAATCTGTTTTTGGGATCTGCAGCAATGGCTCATCTGTTATGGATTCGAGACTTCTGTTGATGTTGAATAGGTTAATTAATGGCATGTCATATCTGAATATTTGAGCTCATCCAAACTCAACATCTGATACTATCTTTGATTTGTTCTATGTTCAGCTTTTCGTCATAAAACACCCTCCCTCTCTCTCTCTCTCTCAAAAGCTTTACCTCAAAACGGCACCTGAGTAGGCCTAGACCCTACTATTCCTGCCAAGTAACACCTCTCTCTCTCTCTCTCTCTCTCTCTCTCTCATTCAAAAGTTGACAGTCTTGCATTCAATTACAGTCTCAAAACAACGATCTTTCATACAGACACCAAATCATATTACACTGTAACTAATTATTAAAGTATTGCATGCCAAACATGTTTTTCTTTTTTCTGAATCAAGGGCCTCGAGCAAAGAGCTTTGCAGTGGTGCCCAGCATAGTAGCAGGCATGCAGCATCTCTCTCTCTCTCTCTCTCTCTCTCTCTGTAGTAGTAGTACTAGTGGTACTGTGGCTGCGATAGATAGTAACGTATCTACTGTAGAGAGAGAGAGAGAGGGAGAGAGTCGTACTAATCATACACAGTAATAGTGAGGAGAGGGAAGCCAAAAAAGAGTTAAGTTTTGCCTTTTTCTTTCTCAGTTAGCTTTCCCATACATAGATGACTAAAGAATATTAATTAATGGTGTATTCTACTTTCTTCCCATCCCAGTCAATCTCAGTTACTACTACTTTGTTTTTGTTGGTGGTGGTAGTGGTTGTTCGCTTGGGGGTGATGTTTGCGATGATTAAGTGGGTTTCAAATCTTTGAAAAGGTTTTAGCTTTTGGGTTAAAGAAAAGAATTTTTGGTTTTTTTTTTTTTTTTTTTGGTTAACATGAAACAAACTAAAAGAAACAAGGAAAGTTTCAAATCATGTGGTTTCGTTTTTTGCTGTATTCTAATCAATAATATTTTGTTTCTTTTTCTCAATGTCGACTCTATTTATATTCATTCTCATGTGTCACTTCTTCTCCTTTGGGTAATCGGTCTCACTCCCATGTACTGCTAAGTGAGGTGATGAGGTAACAACATATTCATGTCTCTCTCTCTCTCTCTCTCTCTCTCTCATAGTTCTATTCCTTTCACTTCTTCTCTTGAAAACAAAACCACACACAGAACTGGGGAAAAAGGTCAGTTTTCTAATGAATCTTTGATAATTGGAAGGTACAAGACGCCATTATTGAATTCAAAGGTTAGAGAGAGAGAGAGAGAGAGAGGCATGAACGCGTGATTTACGTGAAGAGTTTGTGGGGTTACTTTAGCAAGAAGCTTTTGTTGAGAAAAAGAGGCGCAGAATACTTCTCGTCAAACTAACAATGATCAAACGATGGGAAGTTGGGAGCCTCATGGTACAGTATATTACAACCAACCAAGAACTAGCCTCAAAAATTAAAAAAATTTAAAAAATTAGAAGAAACCCTAAAACCCCCATATTTTGAAGGTAAAGCCTCCCCCCCCTTTGGTTTTCTGAATTTGATATTTCAATTTCATGCACAGGGTAATTGAGTGTTCGGATTTGTATGCACCAAGAAATAGGTTAATAAAATAATATGAGGAAATTAGGTATGCTGTCTGATTCGTAAGACTTGCGGGTCAACCAATAGGAAGGTTGAAATGGAAGTTGAGAACCTCATAATTATAATTATGGAGAATTTTTTTTTAATCTACTATAAAAAAAAAAAAAAAAAAAAAAAAAACTGGAGTAAGAATAAGTTTCAATTTGTGAATTCGGTTCGAATCAATAGTTTTGGGTCCAATCAAGAATGAACCTATTTTTGAAGCTCAATAAAGAAATCTAGTGTTGTTGGGATTCAACCAGGATATCTAGGCATAAATTGTGACTTCAGAAATAAAATAATTTATATAATTTAAATCTGATACAAAACACTAGAGATCCTATATATAGATTGCTAGGACTAACTGAGTTTTCTTAATCACATTTGTATGTATAATTGATACACTAGAAGTGGCAGCTATAATAGTTTTTAATCAGTTCAAAACCTACAGTTCAAACAGTGTCACTTCTTAAAACTAAAACCTAACCGTTTGATAACGATTTTTCAATTCCTCAAACGAAAACGAGCCAATTAATAAATGGTTACAGTATTTGAATCTACAATTCACACCATTTGTCTAGAGTCATCCACTATGGAGAAGACATTAGTACCTCCTATTAAATAAAGTTATGGGTAATTTACAGTGCCACCCCTTAGAGAATGCCATTATTGTCATGACACTCTCTCTGTTTCACCAAATTAGACTCGGACCCCTTATCGTCAATCACTGTTAAAGAATATATTTTTTATGTTGATATCAGCTACTATATTTTATTTTAAATACCGAAATACCCTTACCAAAAGCAGGGGTGGTGTCATCCTCATTGACGGTGAAACTTCGCTGCTCCTCCACGGGGATCAGATTATTATGCCTCCGAACAGGGGTGGCAGGGGCATCTTCTATCGCTGAAAGCATCGCACGAAGCCACGGGAGGGTCCTGCTGCCAATGAGATAACCATCCCAAGATGCTCGAGGCTTATCCCAAGAGTAGCGTGGATTGGTGAAGGACATTCGACAGGCATCCGGAGAGAACCTCAGATCAATATCGCAAGATCTCCGTCCAAAGCCATAATCGGTGATCTCAACGGCCGTGGCTCTTCCGCCACCATCTCCCTCCAACTATGCCGATTGTCGGAACCTTGTTTTCATGGCACCTGAAGTGGAAAAATAGAAGTATGCATCTGTATCTTTCATTTTTACTGCAAATCTTTATAGGAGCTTCAAGCCCAAGGAAATTAAGCTTGCATGCACGTTCTTTTCTTTTATAATTTTTGGGTGTAGGAGAGAGGTAGCCGAGGAGAAGAACCTCTAAAAGCCCCCCCTCTCTCTCTCTCTCTCTCTCTCTCTCTCTTCATTTTCTTTCCATTTCGTGACTCGTCACTCTTGAAAGTGAATAAACCCTAGAAAAAAGGAAGGAAAATTTCGATTATTTCGAACAGGTTCGAGAGGAAGATTTCCCTGTATTTCTTCTTCTTTGCCATGGCTACGAGAAGGCGGACATTGCTCAAGGTCATTGTTCTTGGAGACAATGGGTACGGTATCTTTATATTTTTCTTTTCGCTTTCTATGGGATTCCTCTGGATCTTCAACTTCTTTTCCTCTCAAATTGATTTGCTTTTGTAAATTCTAATACTTTTTTTTTTTTTCTCTATCTTTCAGGGTGGGGAAGACATCTTTAATGAATCAGTATCCTTGAGTAAGAATGGGGATCTGCAAGACACGTTCTCTGATTTGTATACTTTCCATTCTTTTTGAATTTTTGTTTTTCGCCAATTTGTTGTTCTTTTTGTTGTTCTAATATTTTTCACCATTTTCGGAGAACAAATAATGAGATGATTACAAACCCTAGCTGCGATTTCTTCTTGTTCTTCTCCTCCTTATCACAAATCAAACAGTTTCCCCCATCGACAAATTGGGAAATAAGAAGAAAGAAATAGATACGGAGACACCACTTTATCTATCCAATCGATTGGTATTGGGTTCTTCAAATTTTCCGACGGAAAGAATTCGGAGGCTTATCGGAGACATCCCATTGTCATCTCCGGTGAAGGTGAGTATAGGTAGAGGTGGAGAGGAATTGGGTTAAAACATGGGTTTTAATGAATAGGGTATAATGGTCATTTTACCTTTTCATTTAACAGTGACAGATGGTAGGGGGGTTTAAATCTAATTTGGTGAAAGAGAGGGGGTGTTTCTATAATACTGATAATCTCCAGGGGGTGGCGTTGTAAATTACCCTAAAGTTATTGAAATGTCCTGGCCCAACCATTGATGTTTAGAGTGCATAGAGGGGTATTTTTTAGAAGCAAGAAAGACATGTGTCGAATATTGGACATACATGTAGCATAGCTAGGTCCAATTTTTTTTAACTTACGGAACTAGAGAATTCTAAAAAAAATCTATAATACGAAACAAAGGAAGAGGATTCCCTAAAAGGCAACGTGACCATGTGCTAATGTGGGGGCCAATGAAAGTACACATGGAGTCATCAATAGCGGTAGGATTTTCACCTTTCACTGGGGTGGAAAGGTCATTTCGCAGCTTATGTCTAAAGCACAAGGGCCGCCTCTGAGATTCCCTTTTCCAAAAATAAATTTTAAATAATTATATTATAATTAAAACACCACATCAATATCCAATTTGATTATCCAAGAAAATGAATAATCAAATTTAGATTTTTGGATGTCCATGCATTTATATATCTAGTTCTCCCTCTTAAATGGTCCATTGAATGGAATTACATTTCCCTTCTGGGCCAGTCGCCCCTCCCTCCTAATGTGTGTTGCACACTATTATACAATTCCTTTGTACGCCTTCTCGTCTCGCTCATAGATCACACACCTTCTTTTCTTTATTAAATACCTATTCCTAATAGATGATTCATAATCTCGCCCCTCAATGGTGCAAAACTACACCTTGGCATTGTAGTGAACCTTCCCACTATTAGAACCCCATATCAATCATGAGGATGGGGATTTTCAAAAGAAAATTGATATGGATTGATATGGTTTTGAATGGTTTTGAATTCCCTCACCTTATAAGCTGATTCATAGGGCTTGAGTTATCAAGGTCCATATCACCGGAAATATCCCAGACTGTGTTGGATTGACCTTGGTGATAGGTATCGGTTGTTTCATTTCATACTTGTTAGTATCAACATGACACTGATACATACCAGCCAATTCATTAAAAAGGTCGCTTTAAAAGAAATGGAATCAGCCGTGTATAAATATATATATATATATATATATATATATATTTTTTTTTTTTTTTTTTTATTATTATTATTATTTTTTTGATGGTGTCCATCCTAAAACCTGAGCTTCAAAGAGGTGAGATATTTTCTAGATGGATGTGGAAATAATTCATTCTTAGGGTTAGATACCAAAGTGGATTACCCGTGGCATCAAATCATGTGCAACGTATGGTCCAAAGTTGAAAGAGTCGATGCAAAGTGCAGCAACATGATCAAGAACGGAGTCTATAATACTTTGTTTTGTATCACGCAAAGGTTACAAACCCACCCATGAGATTTGGCCTAAGGGCCAGATCTCCCTCACCAACCCATAAACATGGGGCCCTTTTGTCTTTTTCTTTTTCTTTTTCTTCTTGGCTAACGATGGGTGTTTAGGCCTTCAACCTTTAGTTTGACTATTCCCGTGGGTCCATTTTGATATTACAATCGCATGAATCGGATCATGTCAGGGTTAAATGAGAACCATTCAACTTTCACTGAAAATAATGAAGAGCACTAAACAACCTCCAAAGGTCCGCTTGCCAACTCGAATACCCTCTTGGGGTTTAGCCCCTTTGTTCCTAACTTACTAGCAAGCTAATTAAAATAAACAAGGGAAATAATAAACTCATAATAAACCCCACCTGAGCCTTCAATCTCATTGAGGTTCCTACAAGAGGCCCAAAGAGCTGGACTTATCTGAACAGAGCTTAATTCCAACGTGATTGTTTCCAAGACTTTATGTCCTCAACTCTTGATGCCTTTAGGCCCATATGAATAAGGAGGTTGAAATTAATGTCATTGTGACAAATTACATATCGTCTTTATCTAGTAGGCTCTTTGCTTCCTTATCTCACCTCTTATTATGTTCCCTAATCATGGTACAAGCTATCACCTTATGCTCCAATGTTTCAAGCACCTTTTACAACATCATCTCAGCCTTCTCCCAACTGAATGGGGTTTGGCTATATGAATCCATCAGAGAAAAAGACAATAGAAAAAGGGGAAAAGATAAAGAATCAAGCACCTCTTACAGAACACAGAGAGAATGAGATGCCAAACTGGATCTTTCATTACCATGATATGTCATAAAACCTAATAATTTTAGCTTCAAATTAAAAGTGAGAACCTTAGTACACCAAGGCACCTGGTTCAGCATAACTCATATGCATGAATCAAAGATCATTACTAACATCTCACCTCTCCTCAGTCAAGAAACAAAGGGCTCAAGACATTTCCAGAAACTGCCCCAATACAATATACACACAGAAAGTAGTTTTCACAAAAAAATGGAATATAAAAATTTTCCAATTTGAATTAAATTACATATACAAGGCCTTCAAATATAATGGCAGGTTATTGTTTTCCTAGCCTGAAACACTCTAGAATACACCAAGCACTGCTCATACTAGAAGCAAAAGCATTGCCACCTATTTATTTTTAGCTCATGGGAACCACAATTTCCATATCAACCCAAGGAATATAGGGGAAAAGAAATAAAAGAGGGAGGATTAATACATCCAAGACAGGCTTCACTTGCTTTGACTCTCCTTTCACTATCTTGACCATCCCCTTGTCTTATCTTTTTCCTTGATTCCTTGGACCTGATCTCTATTGATTCTGCCATGAGAAAACATCTTTGGAGCAGTATTAATTGGTTTGGTTGTTCTTATAATTCTTGTCAATGATTTAACTGTATCAACTTTTCTTACTCTACCAAGCTCAGTTGGCACTATCTTCTTCTCAAGTGAAGGATTGACTTGGAAGTAATTATTTTCTGTCTCACCATTTCTTAAATCTCTTTTCCTTCTAATCTCACGGAGAGATTCAGTGCCGCGCAGCAAAACAGACTCCTGATTCATTGAGCGATTGATTGAACTTGAGCTCCTTAGAATATGGGGATCAGTTTCACTCATGGATTCTCTGGACAGGGATTTTGCTTCGTTTGGGCTAGCTGCTCTTGACTTGCTTGTTGAACTTAGTAGTAGCATAGACTCCACTTGTTGTTCTCGCTCTCTCAGCTTATCTTCAAGCTCCTTAACCTGCCATAACATTTAAACAAAGAAGTTAGCATAATAGCTTCTCTTATGCATCTCCCATCCCAAGTTTTAATTGCTTAATAATTCCACTTTTCAGGTAAATTCTTGCAAAAATTCCAAGTCAATAAAAGAAATCAATAGAAAACAACCACCTTCTGCTGAAGGAGTACAGACTGTTCTCGTTCTTTCAGCTTGCTCTCCTGCTCCTTGACCTGGGCAATAGGGCAACACAAAAATTAGTACTTTGTGGGATCCTTTTGCTGCTCAAAGTACAAATGCCTACTTTAGTTGCAACAACCTTTTGCCTGAGTGTCATAGAATCGGATTCAAACTGAAGTTCTCTCTCTTTGAGCTTGTCTTCAAGGTTTTTGACCTGTGTAAACCCAGAAAACTCTATTAATAGTAACTTAGATGATTTTTATCATCTCTTGTAGTTTATTCTGGTGATAATTTAGTTAGGAGGGGAATGCTATAATACAACATTGTGTCATCATTTTCCTAATCAGTTTAGCGAATAAGCACAGAAATCTAGGTGATCATGAATATTCAACATGAAATCTGCAGCCAAAAAGACATTCAAACATATGTTGTTGCATTAGCATTCCTTTGCCTTTACTATTATTATTATTTTGATCACATGGAAAAAGTTGTATTTTGTTGCAAGAACCTTCTGTTGAAGACTGATAGACTCCATACGCTCTTTCTCTTTCAACTTGTTTTCGAGCTCCTTAACCTTGTAAATTTACAGAAGAAGTCAAATATCACATTAGCTGCTTATTTTCTAAAGAAGAAAAGGGGAAAAAAACAGTTTTCTTTTGAAGAACAACCTTTTGTTGAAGGGCCATGCAAGTGTCTTCACTTCCCTTCATTTTCTCCACAAGATGCAGGCATTGCTTCTCTAGTTGGCTGTGTAACTCTGTCTTCAACTCAAGATGATTTTCCAGTTCTTTTACTTTTTCTTGTTGGCTTTTGCAAAGCTGATCTTTGCTTGTTGCCTTATTTTCTAAGTTTTGAATGCTATCTCCCAACTTCCGCAGGGAATCATCTTTTGATCTAGATTCCTGCTTTGCTTTTTCAAGCTTCAAGGAAAATTTTTCTACAATAAGTAAATAGGCCCTTGGCTTGTCAATGAAAGAAAGTAATCTTAAATTAAAGAGGAGAATATGTTAATTGAAAGGGCATCATAGTTGAGTACATTTATACATACCAACATTTTCAGCTTTTGAAGCTCACTCGTATCAAGCTGCTTCTTTGCAGGACCCAACTCAATCCCCCGAACCCGAGTTGCAAAATTCAATGAACTTAGAGTCTCACCTAAGTCGTGTTCTGAAGGGCTTATTTGAACAAACATCAGAGTTTTGGAATCACCCCCTGTAATTTGTAAGCCATTAAGACAATATATTTTTTAAGTGGCTAGTGAAAGGGTTTTCATAGAAAATAGATGCAATCGATACAATACGATATGAAAAACACATATTGTAATGAAGAATAGACTAGAATTCACTGGGTGTGGGGGAGGGAGTTGATCAAGCTGATAAAGAATCAAACCCAAAACACACCCTTTATACCTAATGAATCTTGGAGCAGATGGGTCAATTTGGAATTCCTGGAAAAAAAGTCCCAAGGACAGATTCAGTACAATGGCAAGGCAAAGCTTTGATTAGTCTGGCCATACAAGCAAGATAAAGAGTATATACCTATATGGAATATGACTGCTTTTGGTTGCTAGAGCAGATATGACATCCCCAAGGGCTGAAAGTGATCTGTTGATATTCTGAGCTTCTTTCAGCCGCTCACCCTGTACCTCAGTTTTTGCAAGCCTTTCACTGCCAGCTAAGTCCACAAGCCAAAGCTTGCTCTTGGTGGACTCCCCATTCAACAGATTCTTTGCTCTTACCATTATGCACAACATGCTGAAGAAAGTTAAGAAGAAAAGGTAAAACAAAGAAGCAACATTCCATAACTAATCAAAGTCAGAATAAATCTTGCAGGACACCTACCAATGGGATCGGCTGCTATGCTCATTCACATTGTTGGATCCAACAGCTCTAGCATTACTTCCAGCCTGTAGCACATCCCATACCTCCTTTATATTCTCAACTTTGGCTTCAACAATTCCTGGAACATGATGAACCCCTTCGGAAGCTTGTCGTATCTCCAACCTAAAGCACAGAGTAAACGAATTTCTCAATACCACTCCAAAAGAATCTTGTTGCCCCTCACTCAAACAGGAGAAGCCATTGTTGTATAATCACTCCCTATGGATCGAACAAAATATACCGAGTGAAAGACCTAAATAATTGCATGGAAACCTGACAATTTAATCTTGATCTTACTTTTTGGATGTCGGTGATGTGGCAAGCAAGTCCCTGATCTGCTCATTGTAGACTTCAAGCACACTTACAGATATATTGTATGTAAAAGTCTCATTCCTTTCTTTGGCTGTTTTGAACAACTGATCCAGAGTTCTGTAGTTGACTCCTCGGTTCTGCCCGGTACCCTCCATTGTAAAAGTCTTTCCCGTCCCAGTTTGGCCGTATGCAAATATACATACATTATATCCATCTAATACTGAAGTCACCAAGGGTGAGGCATCCGCAAACACAGTAGCTGTATTGGTCAAAGAAACCCAAGTTAATTGAAAAATCTTTGGATGTGTTTTTCAAATCCACTAATTAATCATAAGATGTAGGTACTTTGATCATCCTTCGGTGTATAGACTCTGTCAAATTTGAAGGTCTTCTTCACAGTACCACCAGTCAAAATCCCTAAGTCTCCATCCTTAGCTGCATCAAAGTCTACAACCGTTGCATATCCTGCAGAAAGCTCCCCCTTACTTAATGGGCGGCATCGACAGAAGACCCTTATATTCCCTGAATATAGTTGCACAGGAAAAGTCAGAGTCATTTCAATTCTTAGGCAGGGAGTGAAGCATGAAACCCACCAATATAGAAACAGGGTAATGATCATACCTTTTGCATCCTGAATTTGGTTGAAGAGCGTTTTTCTTTTTAACTGCTCTTCACTGTACTTCACTTTAAGATCCTCACATTGTGCAACTGTAAAGAGATTTGATGTATGATCATAAAATGCAGAAGTTGCATTACTAATTTCTAAGTAGAAAGAGAATTCAACGTACCCAAAGCCCGAACTCCAAAGACCATTTGATTCAATTTCGGAATTGAATCAGCACATTCATGAGCTTCACAAGAGAGTTTAGAATGGTCCTGTTTCATAATCTGCAAAAGAAATAGCAAATTATATTATAAAAATTGAGTTCTGAAGTGATCTGAAAATATGTCCATAGAGAGATGACTTCTTTAGGCGTTCCGTAAAGACAATTGTTTTACCTTTACTTTTCCTTCTAAATCATTAACTGCAGCAATCCAGAACTTCTTATCACGTTCATATCTACTACAAATATCCCTCAGTTTTGTCCCTTGTTTTTTCAGAGCTTCATCTAGAAGTATAGAAAGCACAGTGAGAAAAAAAAAAAATAGAAAAGGACCATCAAGATAGTTCTCAAATGGTGACTACCAAAAGGACAACATGCGTAAGAATTAGCATGACCTAAATGATATTAAACATTCTGGTTATAGACTGTTACACTAAATTCGTTGACACACTGTTACACCATCAATTCTAAATGACAAATACAAACATCTTGTGGGAAAGTCCTTACCTAAGGAGAGAGTTTGGAAGCACTTATTGTCAAGTTCCATCCTAACCTTCTGGTTCTGGTCATTTGCAGCTGTCAGTGACATCCAAGCCTCATAGCACTCATTTGTCTTGAGCTTGTATTGAGCAGTCAATTCTTCTATCTTTTTCTCATACTTGGCGGCAGATTTCATCCGCATAAGTTTCTTCTGAAAGACAACAAAAATAGATAAAAATAAAATGAATAAAAACATTTCAGAAACTCCGAATTTCTAATTTGCACCAAGTATGTTGAGTTGAAAACTAACCTGATCTGAAGGAACTTCTATATCAGCACCACAGTTCTTGCAGACGAAGTGCTCAGATTTCTCCTGACTAGCTGCATTCATTTGCAGCAGAGCTGAACTAAGTCTTAGCAGAGTGGGATCTGTGTGAATAATAAATTTTTTAAACAAAAATAAGTACCAGATGATTTTGAAGCTCTCCTTATGCATATCCCACTAACTATTGGGCTTCCATGAACTCCTTCGAACCTTATTACAATTGCAGCATCCTCACCCACAGAGACCTTAGCATCAACTAACTGCAATGGTCTATTGGATCCGACAATGGAGTAGATATCAAGTTCAGATAGTACCTGTCATATACACACAATATGGGCAATTCATAAACTGATCAATGGATTAATGGAAGTATAGACATTTTTAGTAATCTCTCTTAGGTTGAATGTGTCTTGCCTTCTCTTCCTGCACATAGACATTGAAGGTTCGCATTCCTTTAGGTCCACCTGTGTTTATAATCTCCGCAAAATGTAGATCAACAAAATAATCTCCAGGTGGAAGATTGTCAAAACGGTAAGAGAAGTTTCCAAACCGTGCAGACTGGTAAATTGACGGAAAGTCTCCCCCGTCTATTATACTCTCTTCTGTTCTTAAGACTTCCCCTCCTTGGAAGCAGATGTCAGACATGAATATCTTATTGGCATCTTCTTCCCTTAATGTCTCACCACCAGCATTCACAGACATCACAAAATCTTCTGGTACGAGAGAAATGTAAATGAAAACTTAATTTCCCACAACAGTAAGAAGGTATGTTCTGATAAAAAATAAAAATAAAAAAGCACATAAAATACAACACTAACATTTATAATTGAAGCAACCTTCTTACTAATAATTCAAGTTCTGATCAGTAAAGAGAATTTTCAACTCTAAATAAATATATGAAACACGGCTCAAATTGAAGTCTCAGAAATCCCCAGTTCTGGCTTCCATATGTTTATATGAGAAGAGCCATTGATAAAGGAGTTAAGAGGGAGGAGATGCCACTATCAATCTAAATTTAACTTGAATCGTTAACGGATAAATCCTGAACCAGACTGAAAAAAAAAATCTGGAAACCCAAGATCGGGAAAACCCATTCAAATCCTAAGTTCCTAAATTATAAACTAAGAGATCATATACTAGCCTGTGCAGTTGACCCGCTCAAACCCGAAGTGGACAAACCTTGAACCCCAAAGACAGAGCATTGAATCTTCCGGATCTGCATCATGGACATCATCATCCTTATGCTCGCTGCAATTGTGGTTTCCATCACTGGAAGGCCCATCATCGCTTCCAAACGAGAAGTTAACCATGGGTAGTTCTTTCTCACGATCGAGATCCCTAAATAAACTAGAACTGGAAATTGGAGCCTCTGGATCGCGAAACGATATGTTAGCTTGTATGGCTTCCATTGGGCTGAACTCTCGGCTAATCTGAACTCTGAAAACGTCAAGATCTTGAAATCCGGCAAAGGTGGATGTATTGTCCTGAAAGATTATCGTGTTAGGGTTAGGAGAGACTGGAAGCTGATACTCTCCCCCTCTTCTTTTACTTTCTCTTCGTTATGGTCTTTGAGAGCGTTCAAATTTCAAAATTTAATACGACCGTTGGCGCTTTTGACCGTTAATTACATTCCAATGCCGGTCTTCGGTGGGGTATCGTCAGTTAACTTTACTAAACATTACTAGGAATAGTGACGTTTAGTATTCATTGTCTGGAACTAGTGTGCGGATGGCCTTTCCCCAATGTCAGGGGACGTAGAGCAGAAGAGAGCGGCGAGGATTTAAATCACGGCATTGGTATCGGTTCGGAACTCCGGATCGACTGATACGGGCTGTGTCGGACGGTTTTACCATCATTCACTTTTTAGACCATTTTGCCCGTATTACAGACCGATAAACCGCACTGGTATTGGCATTATTTCTGTATCGGCACTAGTAATGCTGATAAGTATCAAATAATATGATACTGATACCTTGAACCCTGGAGTGCTAATCAATCATTCAATCTATTAAAAGCCAATATTAACTCGTTTCATAACTAGATGGAACAGTTATGGAAGTTGATTTAGGGACTATTAAATGGGATAGGATGATTCTAAGACGGATTTCCCAATTGATCCAGAATCCAAAGACCAATAAAGAACGGGACCCATTTAAGATGCATATTTTATAGGATAATTAATAATGGTCACTATCTTAGAACATGGTCTATGATAGCGCTTCTCCTCCCTCCCATGGAATATGGGGAATGATGTCCCTAGCCTTGTTGGAGGAGGAGATGGACAAACCCGATTTGGACTTGTTTTCTAAAGTGATTGATTATAGGGTTTCTTAAAATGATTATGAAATAATAGATCTGAATTCGTAGGGACGGATTTGATTCCCAATTCTAAGTTCCACACTCACCCCCCACCAATCTGATCCTCTCCAACGTGTTAGCATGTAACAAACGGCTGAAAAGATCCAGACAAGAGGGTTGGAGGACTCCACCTCCACTCCTCCGGTCCTCCCTCAAAATTCAGGTTCAGATATATGAAAATCATGTGCAGTGAGCATTGGGTGGTTGAGAACCCCTTGAAAACACATGTCCAAATGTTCTTAGCCATCCAATACTAATTGCATCTCACCACGCTGCAGAAGATATAGATCCGATTTAAGAATGGTTGGGACTTGGGATAGGGACCGGAGCGATCGGAGAAATCGGAGCAACCAGATGAGGGACTTTTCTCACCATCGTGACCAGGCATGCCTCACCTTGTACGAGGTTACGTGGCCTGTTGTGATTGGCTGTCTCCCGTGACTACGGGTTTGGATCATGCTGAATTATAGGCTTTTAATTGACGTTAATTTTACGAAAGTATCCCTGGAATCCTCTTTATTTCAAACTTTCGAGATTGAACTCAATTAATGGGTCCCACCACAATACTGTGCGTATATCTCCTTGTCCTCTCCACGTCAGGCCTCAGTGTTCTTTATATTATCTGCGAATAAATACATGGGGTGCTGTCATGATCTCATCACCGAGGAGGCAAGGACTGAAGGGTGAGGAGTGAGGAGGTAGAGCGAAGGGTCGTGCTGATCAGAGTATCAGATTGTAGAAATGTTTCAATTTTCTCTTCGACGAGGTAAGGATCATGCAACCGATTATGAATTATCATCCACGATCACTCTCTTTTTCTCTGTTTATTTGTTATTTAAGGTGTGAGAATTCTCAAGTTTCATATCATTTAGTTCAATCGAACGATCGGTAACAATCCGTTTTCTGTTGCAGCGAGAAGCGTAACCCAATTTAAACACCAGATTTCCGCCATGGGGATCTCACATCTTTCGACGGCCACGGAGCCTTTGCACAAAAACCCTCCGGTACGTTTTGATTTAGATAGATGAGACCATCTTTTGGTTTTCCTTGTTTCCGATTTCTAGGTTATCTATTTTGGCTTGTTCTTATCATTGCTGTTGTTGTTTTGATCGGAATTTTACGAGTTTGATTCCTTTAACTGATTTATAGCCGAGACTTCGCAATCTGATTGGAGGGCAATTTCTAGAATCGCAAGGGAGTGAGACGATTGATGTCATAAACCCTGTAAGAATCAAAGCGCTATGAAGTTATCATTTGCCTCATCGATTTCCTATTTATCTGGTTTTGTTTTTATAATCGTCTACCATTTGATATAGGCAACTCAGGAGGTTGTTTCTCAAATGCCTCTAACTACCAACAAGGAGTTCAAAGCTGCAGTAAGTGCAGCTAAACAGGCTTTTCCTAAATGGAGAAACACCCCAATTACAACTCGTCAGCGCGTAATGTTCAAGCTCCAAGAGCTCATCCGCAGAGACATCGTAATGACATCGGAATAATTCCTTCCATCTTTCGTATTCCTGGAAAATCTGATCATCACTGTGTCTGAAACTCTGAATTGTTGTGTGTTTTTTCAGGATAAGATTGCCTTGAATATTACCACAGAACAAGGCAAGACGTTGAAGGACGCACATGGAGATGTTTTCCGTGGGTTAGGTTAGTGGCTTAGTGTCCTTTCTTATCATACAACATGCCCGACATTGTCTGAGATATTTTTTACAGGTTTAGCTAATGTGGTCTTCCTTGATAATGGAGTCGGGTGTGAGCTCAACTAATGATTGTATGTTCTCTATGAATTGGTCTGGTTTCTATCTTGTAGAGGTGGTGGAACATGCCTGTGGAATGGCAACTGTGCAGATGGGAGAATTCGTCTCCAATGTTTCCAATGGAATTGATACTTACAGCATCAGAGAACCACTCGGTGTTTGTGCTGGGATATGCCCCTTCAATTTTCCAGCAATGATTCCCTTATGGGTACTTTTGCTAATTCTGTCTTTTTCCATTTTACCCCCTTAATTATCTTCTTTGGTTATTTGCTTTTTCCCTTCAATCATAACTTAACTGCAGCCGTGGTGACTTTAGTTAGTTTCAGCTCTTCTTGAATGTTCCTATTGTTTATTAATTTCTTGTTTCATATATGACCAACAATCTAGTCATACCCCTTGTTACTCTCCTAAGTTCGTGTTTTCTTCCACGTGGCAAACTTGGATGGGCATGGATAGCCATGTGATGGAGGTGCGTCTCATTGGTCAAATTTCAGTGTGAAACAAGCACGGGAAGTGGTAGAATGGTGAGTTCAAAGTTCCATAAAATTGCAAAATGCCTTGATTACTATAATGAAATCTAATGGCATTTCTGTAATTTTATGTCACTTTGAGCTCCCTTTTAAGGTGTTTTCCCTATGTGTTTCTTACTGAAATTCCCCAGTCAGATAGCTGCAGTATCCTCAATCACGTGGACTCCCCGGTTGCTGATGTAGCAAGTCACGACAGATACAAAACATTACAAACGCTTGTTGCTCAACTTTTACATCTATTGGAGAACTTAATAGATTCCCTTTACTGGGATATAAAATAAAATCCTTGACAAGATGCAAGTTAGACAGTTCTAAAATAGTCTCTTGATTTCTTCTTGCTTGGTTTGTGTATGGATGCCTTGAACTTCCTGCCATTACATACACACTGCAGCATAATCTTGGTGCTTTATGAATTCTTTATTTACATCATTCCATACAAAAACTAAATATCAGTTGTTTGTTATCTACAGATGTTCCCAATGGCAGTGACATGTGGCAACACATTTATCCTTAAGCCTTCGGAGAAAGATCCTGGTGATTGTTATTCTCCTTGCATTTTCTTTTACGTATTTCTTCTTATTTTTGTTTGAGATTGAAATTTAAAGGGAAATGGCATCCTAATGTGAATTCTTATCCTACGTTTTTTTTTTCTTCTTTTTTTTTTGGGG
>NC_056563.1:34456297-34458437 GCF_013358625.1 Macadamia integrifolia | reverse complement strand
TGGGCGTGGGGAGTGGAGGGATTGGAAAGGGATTAAAAAAAAATACAGAACAGATGAAGGCTTTGGTGCAAGGTAGATCAACCTATTACAATGATAGGCTCTTGTTTATGGACAAACAATTTAAAATTATTAGCAGGCCATGAAATGATGTGAACTGGAGGATGCAAAAAAATGTGGTGTGGATAATTGGGATACTGTTTAATATGGTCTTTGAATAATGTGTTGGAAAACTTTAGCATACGATTATTTCTTATGTATGTTAGTAATTTTAATACATATATAGTGGTGGCTGAATACAGCCAGAAATGAATGTGAATAATATGGCAGAGATATAAAATACTTGACTTTTTGTATGTGTATCTTTTAGGGATATAAAATACTCTTATGCATTAGTCACAAAATACAGTACATGCATGTATTATTTGGGAGTAATGCGCAAATCAACTACGGATGTGTGTGTGGTTATCCGTGTTTGTGTATCATAGTAAATTACCATATTACCTGTTTGCATGAATGGATTAGAAGAAAAACGAAAAGGAAAACATCTGTATACCATCCTGAATCTAAATGTGCAGAAACATACTCTTATTTGTGTGAATATTTGGAACACATATTTCTTTGTAGATTACACATATCTTATATTTTAGTATGTACAAAACCATTAGTTTCTTGATTAATATATGTAAATATGTCAATATTTATATATGTGCTGAATTTTAAACCATATTGTTACCTGTGAAAACTGAATAATACCTGACTACATCCTAACCTCCCAGGTTTTATCAAGTCTGGTGTGTACAGCAAAGTGATAGATAAGGATAGTTGCATCTCAGTATGAACTAAACATAAAAAAGTTAATTGTGTGCATAATGTGGTTTTGTCAGTTGTAAATTAGAGCTGATTTTCCACTTGTGCATTTAGCTATTCACCTCATGCTTATTGGGTTAGTTGATTAAATTTAGGCACATTAGCTTGTTCTTTTTTTCCCTATCCTCCCCCCAACCCCCCCCCTCTCCAAACAAAAACAAAAAAAAGAAGGAATTTCTTTATGCCCTATATCCCTGTACTTTAAATGATTCTTTCCTGATCAATCATGCTCTTTAAGAGCTATGATAATCCAAGATGAGGCTTTTATGAGTTACGTGTTTTTGGCAGAGATTGTTTTGACCTGTGACTTTTGATATCTGGAAGTGAAATATAATACCATTTTTAAAAAAATTTAAATGCTATTATCTGAATTGCCAATTTTCAAAACCGTGTAAAACAAGGATCATGGTGTATGTTGAGAAATATCTTGAATCATGAGAATGAAATTTTTATGAAGCGAAAAAACATGTTTTAAGTCTATTATCTATTAACTCTATATTTATAACTATGACATCAAATGTATCTAGGCCACATGTCCAATTCTAGACAGAACAGGCTTGGGCTTGGCCAAAGTCTGCCCAGATCCAGCACAATGCCACTTCAGGCCACCAAAGAGCAGCCCAGAAAACCAGTACTGCTTGTTAAAACCAAAGAATGGGGTGGCCAAGTGTTTGCTGGTTAAGATAGGCTGGGGGGCTAGTCTGATCTGATTTTGCAACCCTACTTCAAATCGACCCTTTTTTTTCTATCTTTTCCATGAACTATATTTGGGCCCTCTTCTATGTGCATTATATTAATAATCCCCTTTCTTTCCTCTTTATATACGGTTGGTTGATGACCTATGATGTAATGGTTGTTTATTGTCAACGTTTAGAAAAACATTTTTGGGTTTAGGACAGTCTGGGAAACTGTCAAGCATCCTGAGCACATGCCAGTTGCACATCCCTACCATCCTGGATCCTCTGGGGCTAACAAATGTGCGATGGCTGTGACAACCATCAGGCATCCTGAGGACCTGGACTGCTATCTGAGATTCCTTTAAACACTGATTGTGGTATAGAATGTTGTCAGTATATAAATAAACCATAATTCTTAATTAATTTCATTACTTATTCTATTCAGTTCTCTGTGTGTGTTTAAATTATTTTTTTAAAAAAAATCTAGAAACTTTAGAAGCTTGTTGTCTAGGGAAACATCATGCCATCAAATCAGATTCATTGATAATTTATTCTACACTTCATTTTCACTGCAACCCTTCCCTCCCTCCCTCTCC
>NC_056563.1:34421599-34456277 GCF_013358625.1 Macadamia integrifolia | reverse complement strand
CCCCCCCCCCCCCCCGTGGAAAAAAAAATGAAAAAAATAAGTTCTTGCTCTTCTTTTTTACATAAAATATTCTTATTTGATTTTGTAGAATTAATGAAGTGCTCATCGTTTTAGGAGCTTCTATGTTACTTGCTGAGTTGGCAATGGAGGCTGGTTTACCCAATGGCGTCTTAAATATTGTGCATGGAACCCATGTGAGTTTTTACTTTTTTCCTTTAATAAGCTCTAGTTCATCATTTTGCTTTAGTTGTGAGAAACATTGTGAAATAGTTAATTCATCTGCACTCATAAGTAACTAAACACATTATGTCATTTCAAACAACTTATGTATCTTTTTTTCCCCCTAAGATGTAGGCATGATGCTCTAGAAACCTGTTCTTTCTGGACAGTTGGTTTTATGCCCACTCATTAGTGACTTAGGATAATGTGTTTCTGTGATGCACTGTCCTTTTGATCTAAGATGCAGGAATTGTGCACAGGAGATCTGTATCTTCTCGAGGGTTGGGCTGGAATTATATTCTATTTTCATTCTTTGTTAAATGAACCTTTCTGGTTAGGAGCCATCCTCAAGTCTAAAATTCAGTACTTAGTACAATATGGGGGGAACCTTTTGTGGAATGCGGTGACTTATTTGTTCCCCTGACCAGGCAGATTAGCACATGTTTGTGCCAGGAACAGTGGCCAGTATCTAAGTGTGATTCAAAAAACGAAATATGTCCTGGGGGCAGGCGAACGGCAGAAGTGTGTCCTGGGATGTTCTGAAACAAGCCCTATAATTTCACTGCTTCATATAACACAGTTTTTCACCTGATTTATTATGCTGCCCAAGGAAGCCAATTTTGCATCTCTGATGGAGATTGGTTTTTTCAATGTGGCAGGACGTTGTTAATAATATCTGTGATGATGAAGATATTAAGGCTGTATCATTTGTTGGTTCAAATACGGTAAGTTCTCTTTAGTGTACAATTCCTTTATAGTGCTTCTATTTGTGGAGTATGTTTTTATCATGCCAACAAATTTGATTTAATCTTAACTCACTACCAAATAATCCAGTGCCAGTGGTATTCATTATATGCAACCTTTCAAACTCACTGATGTTTTCAAGAGGATTGCTTATTGATTGTGGGGGGAGGGGTGTTTTTATCATGCCAACAAATTTGATTTAATCTTAACTCACTACCAAATAATCCAGTGCCAGTGGTATTCATTCTATGCAACCTTTCAAACTCACTGATGTTTTCAAGAGGATTGCTTATTGATTGTGGGGGGAGGGGGGAATATTCTACTACCAACTCTATCAATGTTGTAGTGGTTTACGTACAACTTCAATTTTTTTGATACATAGGGTATAACTGATGATGTGGGACCATGTGAACTCTAAAGATATCATCGCATCTTACATGATGCATTCACATTTTGGGGAATAGGAGGAAATGGATATGAAATTGAGACATCTTGGTCCTGCTATCAGATGTTGGTCGTCTGATTTCCAAGAGCACTTTAGGCATCAAATATGGTGTGACCTGACCTTCAAAATTTCCATTCTCATTTTTTCCTTTTGTACTGTCTCCAAGGCTGGCATGCACATATATTCAAGAGCAGCTGCTAAAGGAAAACGAGTTCAGGTGAATATTGTTTATTTGATTTAGTAGTGGCATGCAATCTTTTGCTTGTGAGTTGTGAGAAATATACTTGCTGTTAGAACTGATACTTTGTTGATTGACATGAATTCAATTGCTGACTTTTGTGTTCAGTCCAATATGGGAGCCAAAAATCATGCAATTATAATGCCAGATGCAAGTGTAGATGCTACTTTAAATGCTCTAGTTGCCGCTGGTTTTGGTGCTGCAGGACAGAGGTGCATGGCACTCAGCACAGTTGTCTTTGTTGGAGACTCAAGAGCATGGTAATATTGTCTGTTTAAATTATTCTTCTTCTGTTCCTTTTCTGTGGTTTTGCTGTTGTAGATTGAAAATCTTTTCTTTGCAGTTTAAAGAATGTCTGCATCTTTTAATGACTAATTGTCTTTACCCTCTGTCCATTTTAATTATATTTGTCTTATTCTACATGTATGTGGTATCTCACTGGGAATTATTTGGCATTCCATGATTGGTGGGAAGATTTTTACTGGAACCCAGATCACTCCTGGGCATCACTGATTCTGCTACTTAAAGATTGGCAAATATATAAAAAGAATTGGCCAAACTAGTGGGCAGCAAAACAACATTGCCAGTGGATCAACCAATCCATTGTGTATAACAGATAAAACTGGAACCATCAGATACGAATCCTGATTAGGCAACCTGGAGTGTTGTTGCTGATTCTTGAACCATAGGCTGGAATATTTGTTTGATAATGGATATTATTTTCTTGCTGTTTAAACATTCTGTACCTTATTGGATTATGTATAGGTATAGTTATCTTCAGTAGTTTTGATGTTACAATGCAGTTGCTTAACAATTGATGATAGCGCTTTAAGAAAATTTGGTTTTGTGTTTATCACTGATAAATTACAATCTTCTCTTTTTACAGGGAGGAAGCACTTGTTGAGCGTGCCAAAGCACTGAAAGTAAATTCTGGAACTGAACCTGATGCAGACCTTGGTCCAGTGATTAGCAAACAGGTAGGGCACAGCTCAGAAGTTCTTCCAAATAGCCTTTACAATGTTATTGTAGAGAAGAAAAACAGAGTTTCAGTCAACCAACTTCTTTGAATGGCACTTTGTGCTGCGGTGATGGAATTCATGTTGTAATCATTATTGCTGCACATATGAGCAAGCTCATTCTTCACGAATATTTTTATATAATTTGTCTAGTGTTCGGTGTCTGTCTTGTTTATGTTGCTTTTGAGATGCATCCTTTGACTACAGGCAAAAGATCGAATATGTAGACTGATCCAAAGTGGAGTTGAAAGTGGTGCTAGAATTTTGCTTGATGGGAGAAATATTGTGGTTGGTATCTTTTCTTATCATCCTGTCAACCATCAATTTTATTGTCAAGACTAGTTTGTGCTCAATATCTAGTGTTTACATGGTATTGATGAGTTGCTTTCTTGAATATTATTGGAGTGTATTACTTAATTGAGTATGTCCTCGTATCAGCAATATATTTACTAAGAAAGCCAATAGGTTGTGACCCAAACCCATGGCAAATTACCGCATTGAAAAATTCAGGGACTACCAAGATGGTTCTTGGACCACGAGGGATCACATTGATAGCCACAAGGCAAATTCAGCATTGAAAAATTCAGAAGTACCAAGATGATTCATGGACCACAAGGTGTTGCACATGGGAGGTTATGCGAGGGTATGCCAGGACATAGAGGGTAAATGACTGAATTAGAGCCTGAAATTTGTCACGTGGATAATCCACACCATCTCCTAGATATCCAATGGTTGTAATTGCCACATCATCTTTCCATGTGGCACAACTAGATGTGCTGTCAACATAAGGAAATGTGAGCAAGTGTGACTGCAGATCTTTTTTCCTTAATTTATACTTGTTAATTTTCTTTTTATTTATCTTTTCTTTTGTTCAGCATATATTCTGTTTGGAGATTGGAAATTACTGTTGCTGGAGAATTATTCTCTCCAATTTTTCTAATTCTTAGTTAGAATTATTTGGCCAAACCTTGTTCTACATGTATTTGGGTCTGATAGTTTATATCCATTTTAATGGACAATAGGTTCCAGGATACGAGAATGGAAACTTTGTTGGACCCACGCTCTTATCAGATGTGACAAGCAACATGGAGTGTTATCAGGTACCTATTCTACGAACACTTAGTCTAAAGCCTTGACATTTGGTTGTATGACCTTATTTCTCTGCTGTTGAGCAGGAGGAGATCTTTGGCCCAGTTCTTCTCTGCATGCAGGTAGGATAATTTCTGCTAGTTCCTTTCGCTAATTCTCAAGTCCTATTCTAAGCTGAATGGCTTCTTTTCTTTCGTTTCCTTCTTTGTACAGGCCAACACCCTAGAAGAGGCTATAAGCATTGTTAACAGAAACCAGTACCACTTTTCTCCTCATCCCATCAAATTAGAAGTGTCATTATTGCAAAATATTTCTCTTAGTTCATGTTATACTATTATTTCAGATACGGTAATGGAGCTTCTATATTTACCACTTCCGGTGTAGCTGCAAGGAAATTCCAGAATGAAATTGAAGCAGGCCAGGTAAGTGAACCATTTTCACTGCCAAAAGAGGAAGATAACAGATCTAAGATGGGGATATTGCTAGTACTGTTTTGAATGATTTAACAGCCATTTTGTTTTCTGGCATGAATCTGATCCTGCTTGTGTCAATGTATCTTAGGTTGGCATCAACGTTCCAATTCCAGTTCCATTGCCCTTTTTCTCATTCACAGGATCCAAAGCATCGTTTGCTGGTGATCTTAATTTCTATGGTCAGTACTACTTCCAATCATGCTGTCTGAAATATTCATTGTTTATTATTTTCACAAATTGCTTTAGATTTATTACCATGACTGCCTCTATTACTGGTAGATGTAGTATTCACCCTCGTATCAGGGTATTATATGTTTTTTTGAAGCTGTGACCAAGGGAATTCGCTGTGATTACAGGTAAGGCAGGTATGCAGTTCTTCACTCAGATCAAAACAGTAACTCAGCAATGGAAGGATTTACCAGGCCAAGGAATGTCACTGGCTATGCCTACGTCTCAGAGGACATAGAACTTGGTTTCCCATGTTGTAAATTGCTTCCTTATTGCATTTTATGTAAAATGAAAATTATCCACAACAACAATAATAACGATGATAATAAAATAGAGTTATCTTTAACCATCAGTTGGATCGGCCATTCTCAACCTCAACAATTGAGACAGTTGTGGTCATGCAAATCGTAGCATTGTAAATCATAAGGCACATAATTTATGGGATTTTTCTTTTGATTTTTCAATGGTTTCAATTGACACTTGAGAATGTTAAGTAACTGGTCTGAAATGTTAATCATGTATAGAACTAGTGTATGATAAAGATTTGCAAGAATGGGTTTTGGGTGCAGATATGATGGAACTGTGTCCTTTGATTGTTTTATAGCTTTTCCCATATCCTAATAGTAACATTTACTTCCAAAGTACTCGTACAGCAAACAGAAACTATTGCATGAGCTACACAAATGGCAAAGCCTATATAAACTTTGGGTATGGTCGGTGTGACCCAATCACTATTTTCTTAAAAAGTCTGCTCACAATGCTCTTCAATCTGTGGCTCTCTGGACAAAATGAACAGGAATCATAAAATCATTGTGATTAAAATTACGCACTTGTGAAGCTAAAAATGTGATACATAGAGCTAGTAGTGGGGGCCTAAGAGACCAGCAATGAACAAAATATAAAATGCATCTAGTTTGAAAATGACTTCAATAATAAAAACAGTTCCTATATAAAGGAAATGCTCATAGTAGAAAATAAAGGAAATATATGAGGTGGGGAAGTATGGACAGGGACATGCAATTGAGAGTTAGCCATTTAGTAAGGGGTATGTCTAAATGTAACCTACCCGGTTACAAAAACCTTGTAACCTAAATTATTGTGTCCCCATTATTTTATCATTTTGTGATTGTTTTTAAGGTCAAAAAAGTAAATTACTGTGTCCCTATTATTTTGTCATTTTGTGATTGCTTTTAAGGTCAAAAAAGTAAATTATTGTGTCCCATTTATTTTGTCATTTTGTGATTGCTTTTAAGATCAAAAAAGCAAATTCAACCTTAACATTTTGAATCATTACTTTGATTTAAACGGCAAAACGAGGGGTATTTTGAGAATGAATACACTCTTTCCAAACAACCCCTCGCCCCAACTGATCGTCTTCCTCCTCGCAAGTCTTTCTACTACCTTTCTTGGTTTTTATGGCATAAAGTTTGGCAAGATCATCTCCAGTGAGTCAGGTAAATGCTCTCTTTCTTCTCAGCATGTCCAAAGCTTATGGGTTTTAGGGTTTAAAACTTTTGGTGGACTTCATTTTTGTTTTTTGAAATTCAGAAAACAAAACCTCTTCCCAGAAATTCATGTATCAATTATATTGCAATAATTTCTATTGTTGTGCATTAGAGATGAGGTGGGTAAGATAGTTCTAAACATGTCTATTATTCTCTCTTCAAAGAAATCAATTGTATTAAATATGCTAGTGTTTTTAAGAAAGTTAAAATCCAGAGAGATGACAAATGGCAATATTGTATGCTTTTTTTTTTCCGTAAAGTAATATCATAGGCTTGGTACTACTATAATGCTAACATGTGAAATTTTGTAATTATAATATATTTTATTGGTTGATTCTAAGGGTTTTGGGATTGATTCTGGTCAATTCCAATTTGATTTGGATTTGAATTGATATTGGCAGCTACTAATTTGATCTTTGATTCTGTGTTTAAAATCGATTATAAGGTTTATAGGACTAGATCGTGGGTCTTAAGATTTGAGGGCGATTCTAGGGTTCTTTTTATCCGATTTTGATTCGATTGGATCAAAATTTATAGGAATTAGTTCCAAGGATGTAGGGTACGGTATCAATATCGGTCTCTGTCGATGCCGATTCTATACCTATCCAGATCGGATGGGAACGGTGTGTATCATTCTATTTTACCCTTGATTTTTATAAAAGGTACTACTTTTTATCTATTTTACCCCTGAAATGATCAGGATCGAGGATCGGTCTCAATCGATAAGACCGATCCCAGACCGATACTTGAAACCATGATCAGTTCGATCTCCAATTCCAAGTTTAAAATCCCTAGTTGATTTGGCTAGTTCGGATCAATCCCAATTCTGATCATTATAGAATGGCATATCTAGGATTTTTGGGATTAGGCTATTGGTTTTTAGAATTTAGTGTTAATTCTAGCATTTTTGTGATTGATTCGGATATGATCCAGACTGGAATCATTAGGGACCAATTTATTCTTTGATTTTGAGTTAAAATTCTGGTATTAGCCGATCTGGATTAGAATTGGTTATGAACTATCCAACTCCGGAAGTTCTAGAATGGTCAATTTATAATTGGAATCACTAGAGGGATTGTTTTGATACTCAATTTCGAGTTTAAAATCATTGGTTGAATAAACCAATTTCGATCCAAGTCGACCATAGTAATACCTATCCAGGCTGTTTCAGAATGACTTATTATAAGGCTTTTGTGATTGATTTGATCCATTTCCGATTTTAGTCACTTTGATCTAGATTTTATCTAGTATTAGGCCAAATTGAAATCAAACTTCAATTTCAATTTAAACCGATTCGCTTTTTATTGAGTTGACTTAATGGCCTCTTGTAGGTAATATGTTCTCTTTTAGTAATTTTTTTAAGTTGTTATAAGGTCTTTTATGGTTTCGATTCTCTTGATCTGGTCCAATTCAATTTTTTACCGATTTGATAAAAACTCAAATCGATAAAGGGTCGTTTCACATTTCTCTTGATTAGTCCAACCCGCTTGGACTGGAAATGGACACCCTTACTCAAAGCAATAGACCCAATCACCCAACGGTTAGTATAATTTTTTTATTTTTTTTTCAATCCCATGTTGGACTTTAGAGAGACAAGGAATTGAGATTTGAGATTCCAAACGTAGTGTGGGTCTATTTGAGGATAAAATTACATTTCTACATTTTTTAAACACTTTGTCATAAAAAGTGGTGCAGCTTTTAAGTTTTTATTGGGAATATAAACACATGAAATTACTTTTTGAATCTTCTTGAACCAATCATTTCTTTCACCGTACAAGACTTTTTAAGTAACTAAAAGTGGGTTACAAGCCTTTTGTAACCTACTTAGGTTACAACTAGACAAACCCTTTAGTAAGACCACATTCGGCACATGAGGCCACGCTGCAAATGTCATGTAATCTTTCACATTTTCTCTACTCCTTGACACTCTTTCAAACCTGTTTAAGTTTAGAAAAAATATCTCCCTCAAACAAACAGCGTAGGCTGCATCAACGTTCTCTATGTCTCTTTCCCATTGATGAACCATGTTCCACACTTCCCATTGGCTGGCTCCCTCACCCTGTGGTGGGGTCATAGAAGCCTATCCCTTGATAAATAAAGAGGACATGATGTAAGATTCGCAGGGGAAGGAGAAAGAAAATGAAAAGTTTCCAGGCATTGTGGGGGAGGACTGAGGAGAGGTGGGGGACATCTGCAAAATGAGCAATCACTTGTGCATTACTTAATGAAATCTTGCAGGTAGTGGGGGAGGGGTCAGCAAATTCATTCAAGTCTGAAAGAGTTTGGTTGGTGGGCTCCGTCCTTTTCTATTTCTGGATCCAAAGTTAGTATCCCATCTTTTTAACAGGTGGAAATGGGAAAAGCTTTTATATTTTTTGTCTTTACTAATAAATGAATGGTGTCTCACTTTGAGAAAGATAGAATAGGAATTCCCATTGACAACATTGCTCAAAGCCTGAAAATACAAAATACTAAACACCACCTGGATCAGAGAAGACAACCCCAGACCCACAATGAAGAAGAAGAAGAAGAAAAGGACAACATTTTGAGCTTCAGAGCTTGAGAGTTGAGACTCTTCCCTCCTTAAACAACAGGTATGCTTCTTCTTCTCACTTTATAAAGAGTCGACAAAAATCCTCTCATTTCTGGGTTCTCTTTACATTTATTTCTGTTAATCTTTTCTTGGTGGACTGGGTAATTTTACTGTTGTTTGTTGATACTTGAGAGCCCCAGTTTTAACATCTCCATTGCTCTACTTCTCTGGGACTTGTTTTAGGAAGAGAAAAAAAAAATGCTCTGGTTTACAATTTAATGGGCACCTAAGATTGGGGTATTCTTCAACCTTGTTTCATCTTATCCAAAGAAAAAGGAAAATCAAGAAATGAAGACTACATTTGAGCTCCAAATCGCAACTAAATCGTTTCAATCCCATTTTATTTTTCTTCTGTAACTTCCTCTGAAATATCCAAAAGCATTTTCCTCGAAAGAAGGAAAAATATAGTTTTTCACTACCCACTTCCAGAAAGGAATGAAAAAACCAGAGAGGCCCAGATGCTTCATTCTTGTGCATGTCCCATATAACTACTGTAGAAGCAAAATCTCCACCTTTGGATCCTACCCTCACCAGTTTTGTTCTTATATCCATTAGATCTTCCAAATGGGACCTCTGGCTCTGGATGGTTTCACAAGCAGCATTGGTAACCCTCTTCTTCTTCTATCTATATGACCTGAGCTCCATCTTGATTCTTCTTTAGTGGTTTTAATTCAGTTTTAGTGATTTGGGTAAATCACTATCTGTTTTTTTATCTATCAAAGAGGATGGCAGGGCAGTAGTGGGTGAGAGTCAGTTCAAGTTGTCTTTGTAGGGCTTTTGAGACAAACACACCCTGTAAATAAAACTGAGATTAGAAAAGAAAACTAAGAAGAAGAAGGTGGAAGAGACCCAGGCCAGCATCTTACTGGCAGGTGCCATGGAGTGACTCCCCTAGCTTTTTCAACAAATATCTAAATGTTGATATTTCCTCTGCAAGTCTGCAACACTAAAAACCTCTCTCTCTCTCTCTCTCTCTTCACTTCTCTTGTGTGGATAATGGATAGTGGATTGGTGGTGATTTGTGGACTAGTTGATTTTCACTTACTTTGTGGGTTTGGGTGTCTGAGAAGAGCTGAAGCTCTGACATCACCTTTTTTCCGTTCCTCTGTTGCTGCTCTGCTAATGTCATTGAATGCGCCTTTCCCTTCGCTGTCTGCCTTTCTTTTTCACTCTTCTCTCTGTTTGGTATTTTTTTCTGCGTACTTTCTTCTCTCCTGGCTCATGGTTATTGCTTGCTTGCGTAGGTTTCTGGAACACGTTTCGATTTGAAAAGGAAAATTCAATTTCTGGGTCAAAAACGTCATTTTTTTTTTAAAACGAAATTGAAACAACGAAACTACTTTTTTATCAAAGTCAGATTTATTTCGTCAAAATTATTTATAGAATTGTAAATAGATATAAATTTTGATTTATGTTTCTAGAAATGGGTGAAACAAAGCAATTTTATCAAATGCTCTTTAGGATGTTATCAAACGGTGCCTTAGTTTCCTATTTTCTTTCTTGATGAGTTGATCTCATCTCGTTTTTTATTATTGTAGTATATACTACTCCATATGATAGTAAAAAACCTAACTTTTTAGCCTATATTGTCGTGGACCAGCTTTCGATTTTTTCCTGGAGTGCCGATCCAGTAGACTAATAATCCATGTTCCTAGTGGGCCATGTGGAAGCAATCAACAGGCTATTCATTAGTTTCTGGCCCTATTCTACTATTTTCTTTGCTTGCCTTTGTTTGTCTTGAACCGGCTATGGATTTGGGCTACAAATATTGGATCAATTTTGTCTAGTTGGCCTTTTTGATGTCCATATCATTTATAATCATTTTTTCTTATTCTGGAAGTTAGATTGGTCCTTGTGATTGGTTAGCTTGAGGCCAAATAAATTGGGCACACAGCCATCTGGTTTGTGACTTGGGTTAGGCCCACCCAAATTGGTGAAGATGGCAACACCTAGGGGTGCAAGTTTGGCCTTGACGGCTTGAACCTGCTCTTGGCCTGCCCTGATACCGAATAAGTATGGACCCAAGAATTTTGGCCCTGAGGGCTGGCCCAACCCTGAAATTTTTAACCCTGAATTAGGGTCAGGGCGGGTAAGGGTTGATGTCTTTAGCCCGCCCAACCCGCCCTGAACCCGGCCCTGATTTTTTTACCCTGAGTTTAGCCTTAGTTTTGGCTCTACCCGGCCCAGGTATTTACTCCTGATGTTGACTTTAGATTTTTTGTTTTCGTAGGATGTTCTCCTCTTTTTTTAACAGACAAGAGTTTTGAGATCTTCGGATTATTTGCTTTATTAGGATGATCTTTTTGTTTATCATGACAAATAATTAAATTTTTTTGGATTATATTAGTTTCTTAGGATGATCTCCCTTTTGTTTACCATAATAGTTGAGGTTATTTATATTGTTTCAATGTTTGCTTTAGGATGTTCTCATGACAAGTAATTTGTCATTTTGTGTTTTTTACCTCCTCTTTATTATGAATATTTTTTTACTTTTTAGTTATTTCATATTTTGCAGGTCAGGGTCAAGGTATACCCAACCCTTGATAGCAAACCAAGGTTAGGGTCAAGGTCAATCATGGTCATCCAGGCCCGACCCTGAGAAATCAGGGCTAATCAGGGCGGGTAAAGGTTGGGTTGAACCCTGAAGGGTTGGGCCTGGGTTAAAGTTTTGCGACCCTGAGTCAGGGTCATGGCAGGTTTGGGCCCAGTTAAGGGGACTCAGAGTTGGGCTAGGGTTTTAAGAAGCCCGGCCCAACCCGGCCCTGTTGCACCCCTAGCAATACCAGGGTTTTAAAGAGCAGAATCTGGATCTGAATCTGAATCTAGATCGGTCTGGCCGATTCTGATCCCAATCCCATTCGGCTAGATTTCGCCCTAACCATAGAACTGCAATATGGATCAGCTGGTCCAATCCCAAGTTTTAAACCCCTGTACAACAATAAGGGCTCCAGGTAATTGGGTAGTTGGGACACTTTATGTATGGACCCAATTTCTAGAACCATGGTGACGAGAGAATCTCTTCATCCGCATTATCTGACCTTCTCATTAGTCTAAGGAAGGGAATTTCAGAACTTCAATAATAAGAAATGGGAGTTAATGACGACAGTCATTTTTTCAGAGTCTAACCATAGCATCAAATCATCATGGTGAAGAATCTCTTCACCTATCATATAAGAATGGGAGAACCTATAACCCATTCATTGATGAATTCTAAACATCATTTCCTTATATTTGTGAGGTCCCTGATAATAATTTTGGACGCAGGTCAAATGGTAACACTGCACAAGTTAGCCGAGCCAACTCGACCGGAGAAGAGTTAGGCTATAAAATTTGCATTTAGGGAGAGAGGAGGAGGGATCTGTCATCTCTATCCCCTACCTTCTGATATTGGCATGAACAGGCTCAATCGTACGGTAGGTAGGAACCATGTCATGGTTTAGCATGTTTCTCTTCTTTATCATGTGTTCAGATATGATAAAAGTGTATTTTTGTAATTCTCCAATTTATCCCAATCGAAGATCCGGGTCAGTCGCATCTAAAACCGGGTTCATCTATATTTTCTCACATCAGAATAAATTTTGGATCTAAAATCTATTGGGAGAATGGATATCAAACACAGCCTTAAATTTGTGATGGGTAAAGTTAAAAACATAAATGGGCTTTCCCTCCGCAATTTGAGTTGGGCTCAGATATCTCACAACCCATTTGTAGCCCAATATTAGACAGTGGAAACAATCTATGGCTCAAGCCTTTTCAATTGGATTTACTGGCTTGGCTACCAAAAACCCAAGGTTGGTTTGGGCTTGGCTTAAATTGAGCTAAGCAACTCTAGAACTCGGTGATCTTTTCTATACTTTTCTTTCTGGAAAATTATCTGAATATTCAATATGTTGGTTACTAAAATTCAATAGAATAAAAATTTCTGATTATATCATTTTTATTAACTTCTTTGTCACTTTTGCCACTTCCACCATTTCCATCTAGGGCTTTAAATGGATCGGATGTGATGGGATCTAGATATCACCTGATTCGATAAGGATGCCTCTGAACAGATCTGGATTCAAATCAAATGAATTTTTGACTATTCTTCAACATCCTTAAGTGTAAACTAGGCCTTCCTCCCTCGACAGATATGATTCACTCTTAATCCATGTCTCTCACTTCATTCTCTAGAACATGTCAAATCTTCAAGAATCCTCAAAACCATTAGTTAGCATAGGGATCCTCTCCAGCAGTCGGCTGCCCAGTGAGGCATTTGATAGTTGGAAAGACCCAGCTCTGTGTTGGGGTGCAAGCTCGGGTCCTTCCAACCGCCGGATGCCTTTTACGGTAGCCCAGCTGCTGGAGAGTACCTTGATCTCATTAATTACTTATTTTATTTTTATTAATTGATATCCATTGAAACAGATAGATTATGTTCCAAATTATCAGAATTCGAGTACGAATACCCACTGACCAGATATGGATACCCTAAATAGATAAGGATGCAAAGACTTCTCTTAGCAAAAATTTATTAAAAGAGAAATTTTAGAGGTGCAACTTTATGCATAGGTAGATTACAATATTCTCGCCCATATGTCCAATTTCGGCCCGAAGATAGTTAGCCAATGCAGCCCAGCCTAACCCTGCTCTGGGCCTGGGTATCAAAAGCACTTGAACCTTATATTTTGGTGCTAGTACACGCTATTGGGTAAAATTCTTTCTTTCTTTTTTTTTTTCTTTTTTTTTTTATTTATTACGATGTCGTATGAAACAAATCTTAACCGCACAAATCTAAGTTGGGCCCACCATTGTCCCATTTTCATTTGAAGAAAACAAACAAAGTTGGAGTCACGGGGTCTCCCCTCCCCACTTCTAGGTTTTTCTCTAACTACGGAGTTTAAAAGTAAGTAATTGACATTAGAGAAACTAATCTGTGTTTTTGTCCTTGATCAGCTTCAAGGGTATGGGTGTCATTGTATGAATTTCTAGCCCGCATCGATTAAAATGATCAAAACCAACTGGTTCAGCTTGGACCCATTATTGGTTTAGTTTGGGTTTGAAATTCTTTTAAACTTGTATAAACCAAAATTGGATCAGAACTGAATCGAACTCTTATCTGTTTGGTTTCAGCTTGAGGTTTTTCAAATCAATAGAAATCGAAATCAGACCAGACCAGACCAACCAAAACCGAAAAAACCAGCCGAATAATGGCATGTTAAGTAAACTCGATTAAAAAACTGATCCAAAGGAACTGAATAAGGACCAAGAGACTGGTTTTTCCTTCCCATTTTAAGTTGGCAATGACTACCATGGTTTGAGGAAGCAACTCACTCCAATTCTGACCATTTCTTGAGGCCAATTCTAGGGCATTTTAATTGATTTCGATCGAATCTGACTAGTCTATTTTGTCAAAGAGAAATAGGGGGTTTCACTTTCTCTTTCTTATTTTGTGTCTTATTTGTCCCTCTCTAACTACGAGGATCTGAATCCAACCCCTTTCCCCCCACAAACCCCACACTCAAAGTCAATGAAATCCTCAAAATTAGAAAATAATGTGTTTCTTTGTCCCTTCCTAGCTTATCTCCTTCCATTCTTCCAGTTAAAATTTCAACTTCAAATGCTACCATATCCTTAAAATATCATTTGTATCTTTCTAATGAAATCTATCTTAGTAGGAAGGAGAGGCTTTTTGTAAACTCTAACACGGAGCACAAGTAAGAGCATTCTAATGAAGATCGTATAAAAATTAAGGGAAAGGGATAGGTATGCCACCGATATCAAGTATGCTAACGGATAGCACTAATATGAACACATGATGGAGTATCATTCAGGAAGGATATGGGGGTCATTTCAGAAAAAGAGAAGAGAGAGATAGACACAATGGGTGCTAGCATACTTGATATCGGCGGCATACCCAACCTTTTCCCAAAAATTAATAGGAAACAGAGGCTTTTGGAACAACTCATATAAACAACCCTATCTCTTTGTAAATTCTAACACGGCACACAAGTATGTTTCTTGGATGGCTCCATTTTTTTTTTTTTTAGTTGATTAAGTTTTCTTTCAACCGGAGAGATGGAAGAAACCCTTTTATCATTAGTGATTTGACCCCGTAATTGAACTTATGTGTAAAATAGATGATTTTTCTTATGCAAAGTAGTGTAAGATTGCGTGTATTATGTTTCTCCTCAAACCTCGCAATGGCAAGAGACTCGTGCAGTAATGGATATTTTCTTTTTATAGTTTTTTGGTGGAGTTATCATTTATATAAGATTCACATGAGATCACATGATTAAAATATGAGAAAGAGTGTCAGTTTATACTCCAATGTTTCTAATATAAGATGAGAATGTGTGACGGAATCTTTATAGTGCAGTAGTGCACTTCTTTTTTATTTTTTAGGAATCAATTTTTAAATTATAAACACGGTTTAAGGATGTTGAATCAGCGGGTTCTTTGAAAACAATCCACTTTATAGGATTGGCTCCAAGAATTGAATGAAAAATAATAAAAGATGTAAGAAACACAATATAGGCAATAGAATAAAACTTTGACAAACACTTAATAAATGTTATTAAATAAATAAGAAGAGTATCAAATTTTGACAAACACTTAATAAATGTTATTAAATAAATAAGAAGAGTATCACTTACATATTAAAGTAAAGATGCAGAAACGTAAATAGAAGATCTACAAAATAGGTAGAGTTGAATCGTATTAAAATACTCTCCTTAAAGTATTTGAACACCCCATATTTGTATGCAATCAGATTGACCACACGTCCTCACCTCCAAGATAAAACAACTCTCCAATCACTTAAGGTGCAACTCCAATAAGTGATTGCAATAGGGAAGAACGAAGGTTATTCTCAGTATTTATAAGATAGAAAACAAAGTGTTTTTGGAAAAACAGAAACAATTGTCTGCAGAACACTAAGTAAACAGAATGTTGACAAAGAGCACTTTCACCCAACATAGAGGATTCCAAATGTTAACAGAGACTGATTTCAGTTTGGACTTCTTTATTATGGATGAGAAGGTGTCTGTACATACAGGTACATGTCTATACGTATACAGGTGCATGTCTAATGCCAATGGGTGTATAAATCTAACGTAATGGGTTCTTTCATATATACACATGTATCAATGTATGGGTCCTTTCATATATTTTGAATTTGAAATTCAAAAATTCAAATTCAAATTTTGTGTAAAAAGATACATCTCTTGACACCCACACCTGACCAGGCCAAGCCTGGCCCAGCTTGGCTTGGCTCAATGTATGATTCAAAAGCATCCCAGGAACCCCCATACATGACAAGGGAGAGTTTATCTCCAAAGGGCTTGCACCTTTAAGAAACTATCCTTCTTATATACCCCTCACACCTTTCATTCAAACTCAATGTGGGACTAAACTTTATGAAAAGTTACTTTAGTTCATTTTCAACTTGTCCTTACTCGTTACTTGTATACATACAATTTTTAAAAAGCAAAAAGGGGGGAAAAGGATTTTGACATTATTTGAAACTTTAATACTAAAGTAATATCTTATACTTTATAATATAAAATCCAACAAAAGATAGGGAAAAGTGTCTTTCAATCTATATTCTAGGCTACGACCAAATAGGGGTGTCAATCCTGAGTCCGCACCGATTGCCCCAATTGAGCCCGACTCGCTTAAGGCCCTACCTAAACCAGCCCGTTTAATAAACATGTCGGGCTTAAATGGACATTTACAATGCAAGTTACTAGCTCCTCGGGCGCCCGACAGTGCCAACTCATTTAAGAAGCCTGTTTGAACCGAGCCATTTAGCTCGACCGATCCAACCCTTTTAAAACTGCCTAAATACTTATTTTACCACTACTAATACAAAACAATAATAAAGACTTTGTAATAAAAAATTTATGATAGATGATGTTAAACATAGTATTACATCCAACTTTGTAATAAAATAAAATAGGATATTTTAAGATGTTTTAATAGGGAGTGAATGAATGGTAAACAATTCTTGTGGAGAACAATCACTTTGGTACTTGTCATAATCTCTCTCTCTCTCTCTCTCTCTCTCTCTCTCTCTCTCTCTCTTTTTGTAAGAAACAACCATGATCTCATATATGATTAACTGTGGAGAGTTTTTGGGTGACCTTTACTATATTCAAATGGAATATTTCTGGACATCTAATCCACTTCAAAAAGGATTGTAGGGGGAGTCTGTTTAGACTTAAGTAGGTCCGTAGCCCGTTTAAGGTAGCCTAATTAAAGCCTGACACTGATCGACCTGATTACAAGCCGTACCATGCCCCCTAAACCTAAGCCGGTTTAAGTAAATAAGCGTTCACGATGCAAGGGTTTCGCACCGCCAGGACCAGTTAGGCCCGACCAATTGACAACCCTTCATTTAGATACATTTGATTAAATAATTTATTTTTTTTCATTTAAAAATAAAATAAGTGGACAATTGTTGTAGGTTCAAAGAACCCTTCTCATAAAAGATTTAAATGCGTCTTATTGGTCAGCCCTCTTACATTTTTATTTTTTTTTTTGGCAAATGACGGGTGTCCAGGCCTTTGACCTGACTAATCCCACAAGCTCATACTGATGTCACAATCGCATAGATCGGGTTATACCGGGATTGAATGAGAACTATTCAACCTTCACTGAAATCAATGAAGAGCACTAAATACCCCCGTGTGAGTGGCCCAAGGTGTGCCTAATGGGAGTCAAATTCAAGACGTTCGAGTTTACGACTCGTACCAAGTTCGTTGTTCACCAACTGCGCTACCCCCTTGGGTTAGCCCTCTTAGACTTAGTTCCTCAGTCCTTTTGGTATTAAGAATGGGATTGATCAAGATCGATATTAATCTGGATAAAATTATTTTTGAACTATTTTACCCTTTGTATATATTGATTCACCAATACAATATTAACTAAGAATTGAGATCGATCAAATCTGATTCTGAGTATTAAACGGGTCCAGCTAGTGGAATTGAACCAAACCTTTTAAGAGAAGCAACGATGATAATGATTTGAGGGAGCGTAACGGAATTGATAGAACCGACCAATTCTGATTTCAGAATCGGTAGAGGTCGATCCTGCATGTGTTGCCGATTCTATTTACTTGAACCTAGATGAAAAACCATCTAAGTTCAGACGATTCCCTTTACTTGAACCTAGTTGACCACTGATCTAAGTTCAGAATGGTCTCCAAACCTCCACATTCCAAAGTCAAAAGTCAAAATAAATCTTTTCTTCAAATGGAAAAGAATGTGTCTCTTGTCCCTTTCAAGATTTCTTTCTTTGCAATCCTTTCTTCCAGTTGTTGAGATTTCAATTTCTAAACTTTCATACCTTACAAGACTTTGTACCGAATTTCATGACTTTTAAAGAACTTCCAATGAATAAATGTGCGGCAACATCCACCATATATGACAGCCCCATGTGAGGTTTTCAAAACACATGTTATTGATGTCCTCAACTCATGATCGTTCAAGTCGATTGGTTGTAGGTTTGAGTCTTGGTTTACCCACTATTGCTTATTGGTTTTGCAAAAGCGTCACTTGCCATACGAGGACTTGTCCTGTGGGATATGATCACCACCACGGAGCACAAAAAAAAAAATTTCAACAAAAACATGGATGTCCATTTCGTATCGGCTGATTCGTATTGATCATTTATTGGTATTAGTCGTTGGTGATACCTTATCGATACTAATATGTATCGGCCATATCAAGATCAAAATATCATTTTTCAATAAAAACATGGGCGTCCATGATGAATTGACTGATCCATATTGGCCAAATATCAACATCAATATTGATTACGATTAATCTAGAAATAATATCTATAACTATATTCATAATTTCGCCCTCTTTCTTCTTTGGTTTGTGTTCTTCTAGTTAAGAGTTTAAAATTGAAGTTCTTAAATAATTGTTTTCTCTAAGCAATAGTTTTACAAATGTTCATATATTAAACAATTATTATCTCAATAATCAAACATCATTTGACCTTTCCTTCGTCTAAAGTAATCTTCTAAAAAAAAGGAGGGGGTGAGAAAAAAAAACTTATTTATACATGTTGTAGCAAATTATTTTCAAAAAATGTATTTCACTATGTTACAACTTGTAAAAAAATAAAAATTTTCAACTTTTTTTAATGATTCTTATAATGTGTCAGCAAACTTTGTTGACTCTCATACTTTATGGGCGTCTTCTCATACCATTATAGACATGTAGTCCAATTTAGCACCCTTATGTGTCAAAATAAACTTTTAAAAGTTGTATGGAATAGACAGCATTAATTTTTTTTGATAAAAAGATCGATAGCATTAATTTGGATTGCTATGTAAGAAACAATAAAGATCTATATAGACTATACTACATAGATATTCCACTGAAAATTCAAAGTGTGAAGAATTCATAGAAATCATTCCTTTTTTTTTTTTTTTTTTGGAAATAGAAATCATTCATTTATGTAATAGTTAAGATTGTTTAGTAAATATTCTCTTCACATGAACTCATTCTGCTTATAAATTATTTTTAGTTATGTGAATAAATTAGGGATGGCTTTTTCTATGGGGTGTAGAAAAAATACATCTATATTATTTCATTTCTTACTATATGAAATCGAAAATGCCTCTTCATTATTTCTCAATCCACCGTGTGTTAAAAAAAATTACCTCCAACAAATTATACTAGATTTTACAGGAACATTTCTAATTACTTTTATTGATGGAATTGATGGATCTTGATCCGGATCTAGATTCCAAGTTTAATAATATTGCTTCATCGGCAAGCAAAGACTTGTATTGTATAGAATTTGATAGCCAAGGCTGGCTAGGGCCCTAATCTCTGGCAGTGGAGTGGGGTGTTTAGAGGATTTGTGGTTTGCAATCTTTGCATATTAAGTGAGCAGTTAGGCACTTTCATAAGATTATCCGAAAGACCTGACACATATGGGTCATATCTATTCAGGTCACTTTCCTCTGATCTGTCCTCCACCTAAGATGGTTATGAGTCATCTCTCTCTCTCTCTAGAAAGAAAGAAAGAAAGAAAGAAGATGTAATGATATCATATCACGACAACCGATATCAAACACCGTACGAGAATGACCCACCCCATGTTCCCCATGTTTTAGCCTTTAGATTAAGTGAGCGGTGGAATTAAAACTTTTTATCAGATTGTGACGTGTCAGGTGGAGCACCAGATTGTGACGTGTCAGGTGGAGCACACAAAGACGCACACAATTTGTGTTTTCCCTACAATTGGGAAAGACATAACATCCACCAGAAGTCAGGGTAGATCAAGCCCTCGTAAGGTGTTTGATTTACACATGAACTTTACTCAGAATAAAAATTAATTTAAAAAACCAGAGAAATTAAGTAAAGTCTATGTATAAATCAAACACGTGAATAACTAAGACTTGATTTAAAAAAAAAAAAAAAAAAAAAAAAAAAACCCTGAAACTCAACGTTTAAAATATAACTTGTGGACCCCACAATAAAATGGAGCCAGCCCAACGGTCTTTTAGACTTCCACAGTAGTAGACTAGTAGTACCACTACTTTTTCATCTTCCATATTCTCGGCCCTTTTTTGAGCCTTTGAGCCTTTGAGCCTTTGAGCCGTCTCTTTCAATGACCAAGTTAATGTAGATCGTACACGTGTCCAAAACAGAATACAGTTTTTTTTTTATAAACAGTATAGAGAGATAGGAAATCACGTAAATACAAATCTAAGCACATGGCTTTCTGACATCTTCCAGATTCTCAGACTATGTGGGCCCTGTAGATTCGGGGATTCGCAAAACTCTCAAATTTACTATGTGGGCCCGTGTAGAGAAAGGAAGGTTATTTTCAGCATTTGTGTCTATAGTGCATTTGCCTCTTTCCTTTTGAACCTACGTATCACAGATGTTCTACTTTTGGGTCATTCGGATGTGCAGTTTCACATCCTTACAAAAAAAAAAAAAGGATGTGCATTTCACATTAATAACGAAGTGGTTGATCGAATCATTCAATAGAATAGTCAGTACTCAGTAGAGAGTGTTTTTTTAATTTTTGGTAAATAATAAGATTTTTTTTTTTTTTTTTTTTAAGTTGAAATAGGGAGAATGTTTAATGACGAGAGAGTGTGTGGGATCCGTAACTGAGATAGGAGAATCATTGGGCCTGTTTGGTATCGTTTCTGTTCCAGAAACGCCGTTTCGTTTAAAAAACGAAAATTTCAGTTTCTGTGTCAAAACACAGTTTTTAAACGAAAAAATGGTGTTTTAAAATTTCAGATTTTTATCGGGAAATTTTTTTTTTTTTTTTTGTAAAATGGAACGAAACTGGGAAGACGGAACTCCATTTTGGAGTTCCGTCAAATCTCGTTTTTTCAGTTTTTTTTTCAGTTTTTGTTCCAAAAAAAATAGAAATGGACCATAAGTGCACCAAACAGAAGATTCCGTTTTTTCGTTCCAATAGAACGAAAAAACTCCAGAAACATTTTTTTAGAACGATACCAAACGGGCCCTAAATTTACAAAGTGATATCGTTTTTTCCATTTTGTAGAAAAATGGAAGCTAAATTTATGAGTTGATATCTTCTTTCCATTTTATAAAAAAATGGAGGTTAGGCACACTGTTGATTTTTTCAAGAGTTCTTAGGGTATTAAGGAAAGAGGAAAAATGAAAGAAATAGACATAGACTCGAGTATGTTAATATTACACTCAACTTTTTTCTATAAAAAAAATAAAAAAAGAAGGATTTATACGTTACCCACTTATATTGGTATTAGGGTTTTAAAACATGATATTAGTATTGGTATTGAATACCATCATACTGATATAGATACGAACAATTGTATCAAGCTTGATCGGACCATTTTGCCCCTCAAAATATCGATAGTAATTTTTTGATCGTTTTGCCCTCCTGCTTATTTCAACACCACTTATATGGCCTACGCTATTAGTCCTTCTATCTACTCTCCAAAAAATAAGGAGCAATGGTGCCTTTCACATGAAGATAGTTAGGTAATCAAATGGGAGCATTGGCGACTTGGTGTAGATGCACTTCTGAACACAATTCTTTTGCCCTTTTTAATATAATAAGAAAATCGAGGTTCCTACATGGTGGGGTATGTAAGAGCTTTCATAGTTTAACTTTTCCTAGCAATTTATAGAACATGGTTATGAAATGCACGTGGCAGCTCATGCATAGTTAGTGTTTTATATCATCTTTTTTTTTTTTGTCATTTTCGGCACACAAAAATGTCACTCCCTAATCATCTATGAAATGTCTCCAAAATCTTCTTCTGGCATTTCTTTGAATTCTTTCCTTGTCATTTTCTAATGTGGTATTTGATGAAAAATCACTTTGCGTTTATTACAGATACATGATGTGATGATGATGAACAAATTACAAATAACTTAAGAGTAACTATAATACATAATAAATTGTGAAAAAAGTCATTTAAGGTGGCATAAGCATGTATGATGAAAACCTTTAAATACTCTACTATAGAAAAGTGACTCCAGAGAATTGGAAGGGTTGAAAGGGTGAGGAGAAAAACCAGAACTATAAATTTTAAGAATTAGATTAGTTTAAAAGTATTTTCATTTCTCTTCTCTCCCATTTAATTTCTTACACCTACCTCCCTTTCATGGATTCACTTATTTTTCTTCCAACCGTTTATATGAACTAGAAGCACTCAATGACTTACAATACCCAATTCAATCATTTTAATACAAATAGCACATTTCCACCTCTACTCACCATTGTCCATTGAAATACAATCCGAGATTCATATATAACTTCCTCGTCACTATAATTATGCATGCCCTTACGTCTGGTGCAAGAACTATGAGACTAAGGCACCGTTTGACATCGTTCCATCTCTGTCATTTCTGTGTTTTCTTGTTCTCAGAAACAGAGAAACAACTTAAAAAGCTTTTAATAAAGTTGTTATGTTTCACCATTTTCTAGAAACATAAATCAAAATTTATGTTCATTTATAATTATAGAAATGACTTTGAAGTAACAAGTTGGACTTGTTTCGTCGTTTATAGAAATGAATTTAAGAAAAAAAAATGTTGTTATACCTGATAAATCTCTCAACTATTTAAATCTAAAAAGAGACAACCAAACTCTCTCTCCCTTTTGGGCATCCGATGACATTATTGGATTTTTAGTGGCATTATATCTGGAAAAAATGTTTCAAGAAATAAGTTTATCAAACACCAAAAATCCCTTTTTGTTTTCGAAAATGTGAAAATCCGTTTCTACGGTTTCTAAACACAAAAACAGCAGAAACACTAACAAACGGTTCGTAGGTGTCTTTCTTCCCCTTGCAGTTTTAATCTCTTAACTATTTCTAGAAACCAAAACTAATAAGGAATTCGATCCAATCAATTTTGATTGATTAATCGAATTGATCTAACTTTTGGCACCCCTGCATACCTCCATGGCCACTTCCTTAGAATAGTGATTTCCTCTAAGCATCATTTGGCTTAGATGGATACTGCTACATCCCAATTCAATAGGGGTGATATTTCTTCCACATTAGCTATTTTTTCTGTTCATAGTGGCCTACATTTTCATTAATGACGATAACTAAATGGGAAACCATGAGGCCCATGACAAAGCACATTTCAAGAGTGCGAGTGTGATTTTATATTCCACATCCACATCACCTACTCCATAAGAGTGCTCTTTTGGCAGTGGGTTACCCGTCTACTTACCATTCCACACACATATGAAGTCCCACTAACATTAGAAGTTTTTCTTTTCATCCATCTTCAACAAGGGTTGGTTACCTATAAGAATAGTGTAAAAAGAAATCTTCATACCATACCAATGAGACGATGAAAATAATATCATTCAATCTTATCCGTCACCTCATATATAATCGATAAAATTCAAGAGACGTCTCTTTAACATGTTTGTTTGCTTGGAAAGGAAAGATTTTTTTTGGTAAGATTATTAAATAAGATCGGAACTAAGTTTTGAAACTTATTGTGATTAAGAATAAGAATATTGCGTATTCACATTTCACATTGCATCAAATGCCATTTAGTTGGAAGTTGGAAGTTGGAAGTTGGAACTGGCTTCCTTATTTGTACAATTGGTTTCTCATATTTCCCTTAACCATTTGAGTTCTCATGTATACATGGTTTCAGGTATTAGTATCAAATCGTCCGTATCAATATCACTCATGAGCAATATCGATACTTGATCAATATGAATCAGGTTCGATATCATCTAAAACGGCTGTATTAATATCATCATAAACCAATATCAGTGTCAATACTATGAGCTACATTCATGCCTATATACAAATCGTGAAGCACTCCCTCTTGTATGTACCCCTCAATATCTTAGCCTGAGAAATACCATTACATGCAAGCAACATGTAGATTCCCTACCCAATGATTTAAATCATAGTATTAGTCTTGATCGAGATCGAAATTGATACGGATGGATCATATCAGACTAAATCAAGGCATTTTGTCCTCAAATCTGGATAAAAAGTCTTGCCTTGCTCGAACCATTTTACCTTAAGTAAATACCAACATTATCATTCTAGCAATATTGATAAGTATTGGCCAATACCCCCATTAAGGATTTAGTTATCGGTATCGATACTAATATTGATCTCTATCGATACCAATATTATATGATATTGCTCTCAATTAGATCAGATCAATTCATATTTGTCAGTTTTTCCCTTGCTTTTATAAAATGTACATTTTCTTTTATGATTTACCTCAAACGGATAAGATAATGGATCTTGCTTTCATAAAATGTACATTTTCTTTTATGATTTACCTCAAACTAATACATATAATGGATCTGGATTGGTCAAGTATCGATATTGGTCTCATCAAATATTATTATTATTATTATTATTTTTTAAATATACCACTGATTACCCTTGGCCAAAAAAAAAATGTGGAAGAATATGTCATGTGATGATCCAGAGGAGAGCCATGTGTGTCCGTCTCCATCTCTTTTTTGCTAATTTTTCAACTCTTTCCTAAAATGTGGGTCTCATACGTAGTGGCTGAGACGTGGACCAATCAAAACAGTAGGAATCAGTAGAACAATAGATGATATAAAGACAATTCTGGACTCCATTTTGTAGTAAAATTAGAAAGTAGGAAGGGCATATCTGTAGATTTGATCTTCATTTTAGACATTTTAGTGAAAGCTAAGAAGGTTTTATTTATACACGCAAGGGAAACACGAATTCGGCACCTCTTGTTCCCATCCTTTTTAGTCTTTTTATTTATAGAGGAGAGAGCTCTTCGCTTCCCTTCAGAGAGAACTCTTCGCTTGGGAGGCGAGGAGAAGAAGAGAAAGCGCAGGGGAAGGACGGCGAAGATTCTCAAATATCTCGATCAATCTGAAGAAATAGCTGTGATAGAGATTGAGAGAGATATGGGTGCGAAGAGATTCGCCGTTCTTCTCTGCGCTGAAGATTCAGAGTACGTGAAGAAGTTTTATGGTGGATATTTCGAGGTGTTCGTGGGAATGTTGGGAGAGAAAGGTGAGATATGGGACATTTATAGGGTTACCAGTGGTGATTTCCCTGAAGACGACAAGCTGAAATGCTACGATGGGTTCGTGGTCACGGGTAGTTGTAATGATGCTCACGGGAATGATGTCTGGATCGTTAAGCTTGTCAATATCTTGCAGAAGTTGGACTCCATGAATAAGAAGATCCTGGGTATCTGTTTTGGTCATCAGGTATGGAAATCTCCCCTTCTCCTTCACACCATGCATTCCTCTGTTAAAGTTTTGAACAGAACATCAAAAACAAATCTTTTTTCTTTCTATTTTCAACGGAAATCTGCACATTCTGTCTTATCTTTTTTTAATTTAGGTCAATTATGATTTCCCCTTTTTTTCCATTCTTAATGGCTATCTACATCTGTTCGATCGTTTTTCTTCCATGATGATTCATTGATTTGGTTTGTTAAGATATGTGGATTTTCACCATTCGGCGATTTTCGCTTTTGTTGGGTATGGGTTGGGGAAGGCAAGTTGGAAAGTTTTGATCTTTGATTCATCGGAGGAAGACTGTATCGTCGATTTGGGGATTTTCAGTCAAAAACTCTTTTCTCCAAAACGGTTTCTCCTTTTCTTTTTTCGAAAAACATCGAGGCCACGTTCGTAAAAACGCTATATATTAGTGTATTCCTCAATTAAGATGTTGTCCCCACATGATTGGACCATTAAGAATCGTCTGGCATAAAGAACAGGTAGCCAGGGTGGCTGTGAGCTGGAGCCTGGAATTGGGCCCGATGGAACTATACAGTACTGATATCACGACCCCGGATCCTCCCCCGTGACCTTGTACGGTACGGCTGGCAGCATAAGATTACACATCCTAAGTTCTCATCCATCTGATGTATGATGAAAGGGCTGTCACACTTGAGAGGATCTCCTTATGCTAAAGCCCAGATTGATTAGTCCCAAAGTATCACGTGGATCACGTGGAGAATTCGAGACTTTCTTATATTGGTTAGATCTCTCCATCTAATATCTTAAGCTTTTAAATTGATATTCTAATATTATATTAGTCATGAGACCCACTATGCAATGCGGAATTCCTTAACTAGTGTGAGAGGGTGTTTTGGGAACATATTAAAATTTTATAGGAATGTATAAACCCTAAGATTGTGTGATGAACCTTAGACAAATATATGTCAACAGTAAAAGGTGAACATATCATATCATTTCTCTTAAACAGTTTTTTTTTTTTTAATGGGAATTTCGCATTACAGTTATAACTGACTATGTTCACATGAATTGCTCTCTTTGAATGTTGTGATTAAACCTTGATGGTTAAATTTTTTTTATGGGAAACAGATACTGTGCCGAGCATTGGGAGGGAAGACTGGAAGAGCAGTTTCAGGATGGGATGTGGGAGTAAGAATGATCAACCTTTTGCCCTCTAAGCAGTTCTCCTCTGCCCTCAAATTACCCATCTATGAATGCCATAGAGATGAGGTTTGTGACCTGCAACTCCATTAGCAGTAGTGTAGTGTACATACTTGGATCTTTCTTCTTCTCATGGTTTAAGTAGAAATCAAGTATGAATAGACCAGAATTGAATCGCGATTCCACCTGTGATCTATTTGAGAAAGAGGGAGGGAGACATCATTCCATTTAAGTGATTGCTTACTTTTCTTTCATGAATCTCTGATGGTGATTAAAATGAGAAGCAGGTGTGGGAGCTGCCACCACAGGCGGAGGTGATTGCGTGGTCTGATAAGACAACGGTGGAGATGTTTAAATACAAAGAACACATAATGGGCATACAGGGCCACCCTGAGTACAGCAAAGGCCTCTTCCTCAACATTGTGGATCGTCTCCTTCACCTCAATCTCATCAAGGTATAATACCACTTCTTCCTTCACTTTCTTACTGTGTACTGTTCAAATTTTTCTTCTTCCTATTGAAAAGAGAACTCTTAATGGAAGGGAAGTAATCAAGATATTATAGTGGTGGGAATCATTGAGATCTAAGTAGTGGTATTCCCTTCAGCCACTGATAAGTAACTTTCTCTTCACTGTGGGATAAGAGATTCCCCATCAATCAATAGTCATAAACTCCCCTTACTGTACAAAGTACTGAGTCCCATGGGAAGGGAGTAATCAAGATACCATAGTAGGATTAACTTCCTCTTCACCACGGGTGAAGAGATTCCCGTTTGAGGGTCATGAACTTCTCCTATTGTAAGAAGTCCCGAAACTATCCTTCAGTGTCCAAGGAATCTCATCCAACAACAATAAAAGTGATGTTCTGGTGAGGAGAAACTTGGTCTTCCTTTCCAAATATTAACATTTTGCCTAACTAATGCTTAATTTTCTTTACGCAGGAGTCCGAGGCTAAAGTGGGAAAGACACGGGCAGAGGAGCTAGTGCCGGATGCAGAGGCATGGAAGAGACTGTGCAAGAATTTTCTCAAGGGTTCAAAACCAACCACAACCCCATCACTGATAACTCCATCACTACTATAGATATCAAAGTTTTCCTGGACAGGGGAGGAATAGAGAAAGGAGGATAGTTGATTCTGGGTCTTAGATGAATTTGTTTGTATATATTATAACTCTAGGGTTTATAGGAAATATAAATTGGATGGACAAGTTTTTATTAATTAATTTTGCCTTTTAATTAGTTTTTTCCCCTTCACTTACAAAGGTGCTAATTTTTTAATTTCTGACTGCTACCAACAATACATATCAATATCGTATGGTTTTAGTCACGACCTGATCTGACACATGATAAGCACCAAGCCCACAAGATCTTACGAGAATGGTTTAGAACCTAATCCGCACTTCACACCCACCATCACAAAACTTTAAAAATTGATTTGCTTTTCCATTTGTCTGTTTGTTTTGACAAAAATGGAAGTAGAGAAACGATGCACTATCTACTTATAGAATTTGTTTTAGGAGGAGGTTAGGCACTCCGAACCCACTATCACAAAACTATAAATATTGATTTGTTTTTTGATTTTTTTTTTTTTTTTTCTTTCATTTGTCTATTTGTTTTGACAGAAATAGAAGTCATCTGATTATAGATTTTGTTTTAGGGGAGGTTGGACATGCCGTCAGTTTTTGGACCTAATGGTACCAATGGTACTAGGGCACGTGGCCATGAGTGTCTATGGATTCATAGAGCGTGGGGAGAGAGAGTGACGCAGTCTGATCAGCAGGCGTGCCTCAGCTTTATCTTTTATTTTACTAAAAACAAAAGGAAGTGACATAAAGATTTCCACTGAACCCACAGTAAACCATAGGATTATGGGTCGTGATCGATTGGTAATCTGATCGATGAATCAGCCGATTTGAATTTCAGGTTGTGATCGATTCAGCCGATTCCCATCAATTTTCTGTTGATTCTGGTAGATTTTGGACGATTCAAATCGACATAGGCATTAACTGATTCGATTCCAATTCCTTTATTTTAACCTTAGAAATGAGAGAACAAGAGAGGGAGGTGAGGGTGAAAGAAGAAAGAGATCCCAGAAAAATGTAGGAGAAAGGGCAAAGATATAAGATCCATTCAAGAGAAATCTGAACACCGCCAATACTAAATGAATCCAGAGTATTTCTCAGCTTCAAACCAGCTAGATTGATTATGTAACCTTACTATAAAAAAAATAAGAAGAGGGGGGGGGGGGGCGCCTTTAAGGGTCCACCTGCTTATGACCAAACGAGATACAACCAGAATTTGTAACCTTAATTTTTTCAATACTCTCTACAATTTTCAAGGTCAGAGTGAACTCGTTCAAGGTGTTGTGCATTTGAGGAAACTTCAAGTCAAAAATCTGTGGGCATGTCTCGCGTAGGAAGAATTGCGAGCTGAGGCTATATTTGGTAACTAAGAGAAGAAAAGAAAAGGAAAAATTCAAAAAAAAAAAAATATGAATTTAGTGAGAAGATAAACACAAAATAATAATTGGGTAATCATTTTTTTTTTTTTTTGTCTTATTATGTCATTTGTACTATTTTCTTTTTTTCTCTTGACTACCAAACACAGCCTAAGGAAAAAAAACGAAGGTGCTTGGTGTAAGATTGAAAGCTGCAGAAATCAGGTGTTTTGGAGGAGAGGTGGATTTGTGATCTCGGTTGCTACTTGGAACAAGAATCAGCAAAGATGGGCTTTCCTCAACACATCCTCCCATTTCCTTCCAGCCAATACATCTATCAAAGTAGTCTTACCAACGCCACTAACACCCACTAGATCTGGAGCAACTTCTGGCTTAAAAGCTAAACTCACTCCCCTAATTAAGAATCAACGATATGATTCTGAAGAAAGAATTCCTCCTACTTTGGCATTCATAATTGCCAAATTGAAAGCTAAAGCTGCCTGTGGCATGTCTATGCCTCTGCCTCTTCCTTTATAGAGTCTGATCTCATCAAAGGTGAGAGAGAAGGGTTCGAAGACATGGGAGAAATGTAGAATAACCCACTTGGATTATGCTGGGAAAAAAAACTATTGTGACAAGAAAGGATCAGCAATTCTTTTAGGTAGGTATGCATAGTTCTAACGGGGAGTTGCAGTTGGTATCTGTGTGTGACTCTTGAGCAAGGGGAGATAGTGGGTTGTCTTTCTCTATGACCGGAGTAAGAGGGTAAAGAGGGAAGTCAAGATGTTGCACTTCCGTCTTGCCGGAGATGCAAAAGGGAACGATCAGTGTTTTCCCTAACTTGATACGAAATGACAAAAACTAACTCTATATTAAAAGCAGATAAAGAATGCAAGATGGGCAAATAAGTAAGGTTACAAGAACAGTTCAGACAAGGATTGCGGGAAGGAATTTTGACCCATATACAGTAGGAGATGGAAATTAATGATGGATGAAGCAGGAGTCCAATCACATGGTTACATTAAATCCGTCAAGGCATTTTCATCAAAACGAAATATGTCATGGCCAATACCACCCATCCCTATATTTCTAAGGTGCCTCAGGCCAACGATCCAACTCAACTAATACAAATCCCATTATGATTCTCCCATCTATAACCCCTGGAGGGAAGGCAAAGGATGATGAGAGTTGATGTTGTATAAGTTGAGTTGTGTCTCCACTTGAAATGATAGGATCACCCCCTCAACCAGAGATTGCTTCTTGGTTGGGCCAACCAAGAAACCTACTCCATATTTTCTCTACTTAATTTTTTTACTTCGGGCATTTTAAATACAAAAACACAACGGAGCCATATAGAAAATCAAAAGACTTCAATAATAGGAAACAGATGCAGGATATTCAAGTGTAAATCTAATGCAAAATAGAGTTGCATAAGAACCCCAAAATAAACAGTATTCGTTAATGACCCAGCAGCAGAATTAAGAATAATATGAGTCTTAGAAAAGTTCTATCATAAATTGATTGTAATCGAAGAGTCATGTTTTTTGTAGTTGGTTACAAACATTATTATTTATTAATATGAATCCTTACCATTGATGTAGTTGTTCCTAAGCAAACATGACAAATGGATATGGAAGTTTAAAATAAAAGGAATCATCCGGTCCCATGGAATGCAAAGGCAGGCAGTAGCACTTAGGCGCCCATCATAGAACCAGAATTCCTCCTGCACTCGGACAACATATCTAGGTAGAATTGGCATTTGCTGATGTCACTCCCATAGTTGTTCAGGCACTGCAGGATACAAGAGGAAAATCAAACATTGTTAAGAACACTTTTCTCATAGTACAAAGACATTAGCAATGATAGTTCCAGACCAAAGCACACTTTTTGAGTACAATTTTTATCATATACGCTTTTTTTAATAACCCAAAAGTTTCAAAGACTGGTGAGCAACATAAAAGCAAATTGTCATGTTACCCACTTCTACTTCCAAGAGTAAATATACTTTCGAGTGTTAACCACAATATATCCAAAGAGAGATGAGCAACAAACAAACACAAATTTTCAACTGTATCTGAGAGTTGCAGCTCATGACCCAAGCCATCCAAACTGGTAGGTTTTCTCTGATTTAAGCTTTGGAATTAATATCCGAATTACAGATGGATATGGCTTTAATGCATTATCTCCAACCAGCAAGAAAGCCAGTCAATGTGCACACACCAACAAATCATAGCTGGAGTTGTCCCTCTCATAATTAAGGAAATGAACAGGAGTGGCCATTGCTAGTTTTTCTTTTTCACATCGCCTTTCAAATTCTCTCCCTTTCTTTCCTTCTGCTGTATCTTTTAAATGTTTTGTCTTCAGGAATTAACAAATCCCTACATCACTCCAAGATTTTATTGGTACTCTTAAAAGCCTAACAAAAGCTTAACAAGAGTAAGCAGCAGTTTCACAGGTTCCCTTAAAAGGCAATGTATGTCATTGTCCAATGCAAGGAGAGTAAGTAGAATATGAAATTTTCCACATACATCTTGGAAAGCCTTGGAGTGATTGTTGCATGCATCTGAACTGCCGAAATTGTTCATGGTTGGTGCTGGGGCAGTGGCAACAGCCTCTGATGCAACAGTTTCATGTTGAACGGTGCGTGGACCAAGTACAGAATCAACAGCCCGATGTGCAACCGCACTACCAGTGCCAAAAGCCATGCCTACCAAGAAAAAATACACGAGAAGTGACTCAGTCAGTTGCTCAGATCCTACAAGCATGCATAAAAGACATGTTGTGTGTATCCACTCTGTTGCTACTAATTTATAAGCTTCAACGCTTCCAAATAGTATGTTTTACATACCCTGAGCTATAGTGGCACCAAGACCTCCAAGCATAGAACCACCACTGCCACCCTGAGCAGGAGCTGGAGGAGGAGCACGGCTTGCTGCAGGAACAATCAGTAAACCATGAAGGGCAGACAACAAAGAAATAGTGAGAGTAAAAAGCAGTTGGTCAGTCTGGAAGAAGCACTGAGAGTTCAAGGCAAATCAAAGTAGAAACATGAAAAGATAAATAAATAAAAAGACTCATTCGTTGATTGCATAAACAAGGGTTCTTGTTTTAGTGTCATAAGCAGGTTTACTGCAATACCTGGTTGTGGGGGATTACGCATGGGTGCAGCACGAGGAGCTGCCCGAGGAGCAGACCTTCCTGCAAAAATAACCAAACACCACAAAGGAACATATCAAGGCACCATAAAAATAAAAGTAGAGAATTAACGTCACATTGCCCAAATGCCACTTTACTTGGAACCGACACCCTTTTTTGTTTGAGCATATTACACATTTTGCACATTACTACTGGCAAAAAAGGCAAGATTATGTCATCATGTGACAATCCAAATGGGAACCAAGGCTGTGTCCGTCAGTCTCCATCCCTGATTTCCCCCTATTCCTTCCTATGGGAGCTGCGGTTCAATCAAAACAGTCGGCACCAGTAGGATAGTTTGATGAGAGGTAAAGACAATTCCAACCTCCTACGGAGTAAAACTAGAAAGGGCACATCTGTAGATTTCATTCAAATTTTTTTGGTCATTTGAATGAAGCTAAAAGGTTATAGTTATACACATGCAAAGCAAAATGCAACCGTCCCATATGATCCAGGAGAGCCCTTTGCTTCCCTTGAGAGTGCGAGAGTGAATCAAGGAGATGAAGAGAAGCACAGGGGGAGGACAGCAGCAACAACTCTGAATCTATCAATCAATCTGAAGAAAGAGATAGGAATATAGGATATATATATAGAGAGAGAGAGAGAGAGAGGGAGAGAATGGGAAAGAAGAATTTGCCATTTCTCTGTGTGCTGAGGATTTAGAGTACATGAAGAAGTTGTACGGGGCTATCATTTGGGATGTTTGTAGGGACGTTGGGATGAAGCAGAGACATGGGACCCCTACGGGTCACCCGTGGCAATTTCCTGGAGGATGAGGCGTTGGAATGCTCCGATCATTTCATGTTCAGGGCTAGCTGTAACGCCTACAAGAATAATCTCTGGATCATTAAGCTTGCAAACTCTTGAAGAAGTTGAACTCCACGGACAAGAAGATCCTGAGTTTCAGTTTTGATCACCCAGTACAAAATCTCCCCTCTCCCTCACACCATACACTCCCAGCTGAAAGTACGAAGGAAAAATTAATAAACAATTAGATTTGGTTTCCTCTTAGTTTCATTTCTTCTTTGTCTTCTCCATGCGTATCTGCACATTCTGTCTAAGTCTTTCTAAGTTCGATCAATTATGGCTTCCCTTTTCCATAAAAATTCCTTCTTCTTCCATTCTTAGCGCGTATCTCATATATGTTTGTTCGTTTTCGTTCCATAATGATTTTTGGCTTGTTAAAACATGTGGATCATTGGGCAATTTTATATTTTTCCTCTTTGAACATTCGTGGCTGATGGGTTGGGTAATGCGACGATCTTTGATTCATTGAAGGAAGACTATGAAGGTTGTATCGTTGATATGGGAATTTTAGCTAAAAATTATCTAATTTTTTCTAGTGAGAGAGAGAGAGAGAGAGAGAGAGAAAAGATAATCGATCATGAAACAAAACCTAAATTCAGGGCATCGCTAAAAGACTTAAACAGAACCCTACAAATCGAGAAAAACAACAGAAATCAAACATAGCGCTCGCGAGCTCAACAGATGGAATAAAATGATAGATTAGATTGATGAACACAAAACGTACCTCCGGAGCTTCGGCGAGCCATGGTTCTTAGTTGTCGAGAGCTGCGAGCGGAACGCAAGACTGAAGAGAACCTGACCCGTGAGATTACGGAGCTCGGAAGAGGCTTTGTGGATGTCGATTACGCAACTCCATTTACAAGTTTAAAGAAGGGATCAAGGACTAGGTGGGTAAACTAATAAAATGAGGGGTATTAATAGTAATTTCACAGCATCGTTCGTTATGCCCCAAGCAAAGTTTCCAATAATCCAGGGAAAATATATGAAATATTGCACTATTCCCGGAATATATGGTGGAGATTTTTCTATTATTTTGACAAATATACCCTCGGATGTTTTTCCTGCTAATTAAATTATGAAAAAAATTCCCTCCGTATCACATTTTTCAAGGCTATGTTTGATTCTCAATAAATGAAAAAAATAAATAAATAAATAAAATGAAAAACTTTTAATATTGAGGAGAGAGATAGACATATAAATCAATTATTACATTAAGATGAAAAAATAAATAATAATGATATAATAATCGATTTGTGTCAATCTCTCTCCTTAAATTCCTCCCTTTTTTTATAATTTTTTTTCTTTTCATCTCTTGATAGAGACCATTCTAGTATAAAATGGTTTGTAAAAACAAAAAAAATATATATAAAATCTACATTATTTATTAATATTTATTTTATCGACTAAATATGTATATTTCATTTGTCCAATCATAATTACAAAATATATGGACAAACAATTTCATTGGACTATGGATTGATAGTAATTAATTATATATCTTATGGGAAAATGTTGGGTATGCCGCCGATATCAAGTATGCTAGCACCTATTGTGTTTATCTCTCTCTTCCCTTTTTCTGAAATGATCCTCATATCCTTCCTGAATGATACTCCATCATGTGTTCCTATTGGTATTATCCGTCAGCATACTTGATATTGGTGGCATACCTATTCCTCTCCCATATCTTATAGTTTATTAAAAAAGTGAAGTGAATGATTCATAAATAATATTACTTTGGGATGTTTTGTTACAACTACTTAAAAGTTATGAGTATTTGTTCCTTTTTTTT
>NC_056563.1:34239048-34421566 GCF_013358625.1 Macadamia integrifolia | reverse complement strand
TGGTAGTATAAGTATATGCTCTTGTAATTATTCTATGAAAAATTAATTATATATATATATATATTCCATTATAGTTAGCATCATATTGGGTCATACATCTTCACATGTTTATTTGTTCGCTAAGGAGTATTCACTTATTGATATCCCTGATAGATATGATTTCAATCCTAAGCAATTAGATAATATATCATTGACATTATCACACCCGATAAGATCTATTGACATAACCACTTATTGATATCCTTGATAGATATTATTTTTTTTTAACAATAATCAATGTGATTGAAATCACACCCAATTAGGGTGTTATGAAAGGCAAGGAGAATAACAAGAAGTGGGTGTACCAAAGATACTCTTCCTTCTTTTAATTCGTAGTAAAAAGCCCAAATGAAAAGTTTTTATGTTTAATTCATGTTAAATAAGCTTATGAATTCCCAAGAAGAAAAACTACAGTTAGCCAAATCGATCATTAATAAATATCTATTCACTTTCACTCCGATAAGGAAAAACCATATAAATACATCCTTACAAAATCTACTTGTTATCTTATTTTTAAATTGATTTATTATGTAACAGATGCTAGTCACGATAGGGGCTTCAATAAAGCAAATTTAGTCATTATCAATTTTATGGCTGAATGCTCTTGGAGAAGTTGGTATGGCTCTAAAGCTATGCGCCTATGACTTCGTTTCCCATGAAATCCGTGCAACGGAAGATTTTGAATTTGAATCACACAAAAAATATTCTCTTAAACAAAGGTAGTCATGCTTCGATGGCAGCTTGAGATCAGTCTCATGACAACTTTATTCTTGCTTTTATATCATTCTCTAACTATGATCTTCATACCTGATATGATATTATGGTACTAGTATAGACCGAAATTCTATTATATAATTCAATTCGAAACAATAATAAGTATAGGGCTTTGCAATAGTTGATTGATCGCAATTATGTATATTCCATTTATTATGTACATCCTTAATAAGATCCATTCCATTTCAATTCACTTCATTGTTTAATTTATTGTAATTTTTGTTCATTAAAGTTCCTTACAAATATTTACAAATAAAAACATAAAAACGTAAAGGTCTATTTTGCTTTAATGGATGTAAATAATAAAAAGGAAAGGTACTGACATATTGCTGGTAGCCTAGTAGTACAATATCTTTCACAATTTCCGAGCATTCTCTCTCCTTCATGATCATATATCTCCTTATATACACATCATTGAGACGTTCTCTTCCATATTTCCATTGACTTCATTATGGTTTTAACCCTTGTGAATTATTTATCCTCTATAAGTGGTAGAGCACAAGTCAGTAGAGCAGGTGTATTATGTTTATGCATGGCAAGTTCATAGCAGGCATAGCTTTTCTTCGCTTGCATGGAGGTTGATGTATCCAATCCGTTACCAACCAAAGTTTGAATCGGTACATGGCTCAATGAAGGCTTTTGCCAGGAACTATAGTTTGAAGGTGATATTTCTTTCTGTAAACATTGTGATCTTTAAGTTCATTCTATTGGTGTAGGAAAACCAATCTCACCATTTAAAAACAGCTTTCTTGACATGAGAGATGCCAATTTATAAGAATAACATATCGACCCCTCCCCCAACATCTAATTATACAGTTTACATAATGGGAAGCAAATGCAAGGAACATAAAATTTTAAAATGGAGTTGACTATTCTGACCAAGGTTCAAGGAATCAAGAGCAGACGAATTGGAAGCAACCGAGTCTAGTCCCGATTCTCACCTCCAATTTACTTTTCTAGGGTTTGGCCGATTCTGGCAAAAGATCAGGCCGATTCCAATTACTCGAACAGAGCTTTATTAGAAAAGAGGGCAGTTAAGGTATTTTATACTAAGCTTGTGATAAGCACAGGTTAAGCGTGAACGAACCCATGACCACCAGGCCCCCACGGCCCCACGGCCCCACGGCTTTAATCAAGTTCAAACCCTTCCGAACCTAAATCCGAGCCGGATCCCTCTCGATCAAATTCGATTTCGAGGTCATCTCCGTTCCAAGAAAAAATTCCAGGCCCTTCTCCTCCGTCTAGGCGTCTTCCACCACCATACGCAGCTTCATTTGCTTGGGCGGCAAGGAATCAAGCTCTGGGCTTCTGGCTGGTTCTCCTCCTCTGAAAATTTCCGCTTCAAGCACGTCACTGCTCATCATACTAACACCTATCTAGGGTATCGACAGACTTCCTAACTCATTTGAGTTTTTTTCTTATTAATATTCGATCATGGCTGAGGAACCAGTCTCTGCTCCACAAAGTTCGTCGGCTGCTGCTTCTCTTGGTCATTCTGTAATTCCGATCGTCAATAAACTCCAAGATATATTCGCTCAGCTCGGCAGCACGTCTATAATCGAGTTGCCGCAGGTGGCCGTTGTTGGAAGCCAAAGCAGCGGTAAATCTAGTGTCCTTGAAGCTTTGGTTGGAAGGGATTTTCTTCCGAGGGGTTCAGATATCTGTACTCGAAGACCTTTGGTCTTGCAGTTAGTGCAGACGAAACGGAAGCCCGATGGCACTGAGGATGAGTACGGCGAGTTCTTGCATTTGCCTAAGAAGAAGTTTTATGACTTCGCCGAGATACGTAGGGAAATTCAGGTAATTATTACTGTTACTGTGCTATGGTAGGTACACTGTATTACACTATTGACCGGAACTTGGGCTGTGATCTATCTTTCTTTATATATTTTTTCCCGTTATCTGTTTGGAGGTACACAGCCCCCAGAACCAGAAGTATAGCCTGTGCAGGTATCCCGATCCTTAAAAATTCAAATTATTTAACTTTGAATGATTCATGATCGGGAAATCCCCCCTCCCCTCCTGGTGGGGAGTTTAATTTGAAGGAAAAAACAATGGAACAATAGATGATATCGCAAAATAACTACAGAAGGGACTGGCCCAAGGCCGAAGCAAGGGCAAACAGAAGTTTTGTAAATAACAAGAGTAGGGGAGGTCTGTCAACAGCAGGCTTAGCTTAACTAATTAGCCAAGAACCTAGTTGGTCGCTTCTGCCTCTGAAAAGTGTTACTTCTATTAGCAGTTAGAGATATGACTGACCTTTCTTTTAAGATGAAGATATGCTGGGGACCTCGATCTCTCAACTTCATATTGGATGGCTTGGGCAATATCTTCTTCAGTGATTGAGTTTCCCCATCCCCTAGAGTTAGAGATCTCCAAACTTTTGATAATGGCATTGCAGTGCACGGATAAATAATCACGAAATGCCAATTATGCTTGCAAACATTCTCTCAAAGAGAGCTTCGTATTATATTTTGGTAAATTGAGTCGTATTTCTAAAGCAGATGACCTTCATATACGGGATTGGCTGTTGTGCCATCATTTTCAGAGAGGGCACCAAAATGTTCTCCTGTGGTTGTTTATTTCAAAACCTCCCATAGTTGAGCTGGTAGCCTGGTAGTCACAGAGCAAAAACAAAACCCTTTTGTGGATAAAGGTGGATTCCTGTATGATAGAATCTTTGGGTTCATGGTGGCTGAATGGTTACTATATGGAAGCTTGGCCAAGTTCAAACCTTTGTTTAGGCTGTTATGAATTATTTATCCAGCAATAATAAGGTATTTCTGCAATTGATTTGTTGTTCAAGACATATGCATGTATCACCAAAAGGGTTGTTGCCAATGAAATTATTTCAAAGTTTTGCATACGGTTCTTTTTTTTTTTTTTTTAAGAAATTATCATCTTTAGTATTCACAGATTTGTATTGGAGTAACATAAACCTGACACTGCTACAACACTTAAGGCACTGGGGTGGTGAAAATAAGTTAATAAACGTGGTGATGCTTTAACTACAATGAGTCTCAACCATCATTTTTTGAGATATTTCTTAATTTTCTGTTTGAATTTTAACTATCATCGAAAAAATCTTCCATCACAGGCAGACCTATAGAGAACTAAACCGATACTGGCAGAGTCATAATCTTTATTTGTCACCATTGTGCATTTCCCCCCCGTAAGTATAGTTTTGTTTAAATAGTCGTGAAACAAAAGAAATGAGGGCACCCCCACATACAAATCTACCAACCTTCAGCTTAATATATAAAAAAAATATATTGCCAATTGCTTTTTGGCACAACCAGAAAAAGCGCTTATTGTTTGCACTATGGTATAAGCCATCTGTGCAGCTATGACCATTAAGTCTCTCTAGGACTCTTTAAGGATTCTATACCCAAGGAAGACACCAATTTGATTTTCCCCACCACCCTTTTGGTGGATGCATTTTTTCCTGTTAAATGTCCACTTATTCTTCTCCTTCTAGATGCACTGAGCTCTAGCAGGATGATCCATGCATCAAATTATTTCCCCCCTTTAAAATTAATAACTGCACAGAGATTTGTCATTCTGGGAAAGATACTGTAGGCTAAGGAAACAAACATTTGGCAAGTGTTTTTTTGTCAAAGGTCTAAATATTCCTCTCTCTTTTTTTTTTATTTTTTTTATTTTTATTTTATGACGTAGAACAGAAGGAACATTGTTTTATGATCTATGCCTCTTGAAATACATGTCTCTATATCATTCTTAGGAACAAAACATTGGATATTGCCAGTGAACAGAATTACAAAAGTTCTTCCATATGGAGATGTAGAATGTGGCAAAAATTTTTGGCCCTTTCTTCCTTGCATGGTGCACGTAGTAGGGCTGGAATTGGGTTGGGCTCAAAACCTCATGGATGCATTTTAATTGTTTTTGAGGTTTAGCAATCAAACTTTACTGTTGGCTGTCTCCTTGAATAAGGTTATCCACTTTTAGGCAATTCTGTAGTATTTCTGTACATTGGAAGAGGGCCACCTCAGATGGGACTAAAATTGGACCAAAGAAGAGGCTTCCAATAATTTTCCCTACTTTCTTTTACATATATTTTATTTTATATTATTAAGAGAAAAATATATTTGGGTTATATATCCACTTTCTATCTTCATCTTAACTCTAGGAGACTTTCTAATTCAAATATGTATAGCAAGGAGTTCTTAGCCAGGGGAAAAATAAAGAACAAAGTTGAAAAAAAAAGTCAACTTGTAATATTTTCAGCCTCTAACGATCCAGCTTACCACTAAATTTTTGCACTCAAGTGATGTTCTCCCTCAATTTCTGAAAGTGGGATACTGTTTTCTTATGTGCTACCTCCTCATCCAACCCTTAGAGGTTTTGTTTGTCCCCTTAGGAGTGACTTGTCCACACCAGGGATCCTTATAAATTCCTAGTCTAATATTACTTCTCAATATCCCAATTTGCACATAATCCTTCCATCCCTAGTTCGCTTCTTCGTGGTGAATTGAGCAATATTGTTTTTTTACTTTGGTTATAAGAAATGCATGTTGTTTCTATCAGAGTTCTATTCAGAAAGATGGTCATTTTGACCATTACTGCTCTACTTTGCACAATTATGAAGATCAAACTTGGCATGCCAGAAGGAGAAATAAAGAAGATAAATTGGACCTTGATTGAGTGGGGGAATTATCTGTGATATAATGTTCCTAAGGTACCATTAAGGTTGTGTTACCTCTAATTCTTGCTTGGATGATGGGAACACCACTTCGGAATGCCAATTACATTTGCATCACCTGCTAAAGGTAGGAGAAATATCGTTTTGGTTGCTTATGACAATTTTTGACGTGGATAACACCCTTTCTGTCAATTTCTTGGTATGTTGGTGGTACGTAGGTATTCCTTTTCAGTGCGCTTTCAATGTTGCCGTTTTATGCTGTTGACCCCTATTGAATCATGGATTCTCTATTCTTTGCCTTACCGTGCTGGCCTTCTGCAACCTCTAACACCACTATATTTGTTTTAACCTAGCAGGTAGTTATCTATTTGCTCTAGAGGGGCAAAGATGATCTAGATGGCAGTGCCATGCTAAGTCTGATGTAAATAAAAAACCAATGATAATTAAAAAGGACAATCTCTATTCCTTATTATCTATTTCCAGTGGGGGTTTCCTTAGTTCTGTTGTATATTTATTATTACGTGATCTCTGAATATCTCTTTTTGTTACCTCAGTGTATCAGGTCCCTTTCTAGTTTCTACTTTATAGTCTTATCTTTATCAGAAAAAATTGGAATCATTTGCAGACAGAAACTGACCGCGAAGCAGGAGGAAATAAGGGTGTTTCAGACAAACAGATACGTCTAAAAATCTACTCTCCCAATGTTCTTGATATCACACTGGTGGATTTGCCAGGAATAACAAAAGTTCCGGTTGGTGACCAACCATCTGATATTGAGGCACGGATTAGAACAATAATATTGTCTTACATCAAACATCCAAGTTGTTTAATTTTAGCAGTTACACCAGCAAATGCAGATTTGGCAAATTCAGATGCACTTCAGATTGCAGGCACTGCTGATCCTGATGGTAAATCTGCTTCGATGCTTTAGTGAGTTTGAATTTCATACAATTTGGTTGAGAAAGGGACATTGTAATGGCAAGAGGAAGTGTTTTTTGTTCAACTCTAAGGCTTTTTATTGGTGTTTCATTTTGCAGGTTATCGGACTATTGGTGTAATTACAAAGGTGGTTGATCCCCCTCCCATCTCCACGAAAATAATAATAATAAATAAATATAATTTTTTGGCAACTTTTGCAATCTTTTGTGATTCTCTGATGAGATGTTGCAATAATATCCTCCTCTTTGTGGCCTCAGTTGGATATTATGGACAGAGGCACTGATGCTCGTAATTTTTTGCTCGGAAAAGTGATTCCACTTCGACTTGGTTATGTTGGTGTCGTGAACCGTAGTCAAGAGGTAAGTCTGTTCCTTTAACATTTGCCATTGTCACTTTAATTTTGTAGTTGCATGTATAGTTGCATACTGAAGCTGATGTTTTGGATCGAATTTTAAGATAATCTTCTGTGCTCAAGGAGTTGAGTTTCTTTTAAACATATTCTCTCTCTCTCTCTCTCTCTATATATATATATATATATATATATGGAAAATCTTATTGTAACCGAAGTGGTGAACTAAGAAGTTGTTACCTTGCTTTTTTCCCCTTTTATACATTTTATTTTTCCCAATGAGGGTAAATCCTGTCATTTCACTTAAATAATGCATTAATGATTTTCAACTTTTTGAAAACCCTCTTTTATATTTTTTTGGGAATAAGACAAGGCGTAATTAAAAGAAGGTGCATTCTATTATATATATATATATATATATAAACCTTAACCTAACTTAATGAGGTCGGTTACATGGATCCAAACAACATAATATGGAGAACTGAATTCTAAACAGAGGAAGGGGGGTTAAGAGATGAGAAGTGAACAATGGAACATGACAAATGAAAGATGCAGAATGCAAGTAAGCAAGGTGTAAAGTGAAAGGTGAAAGGTGAAAGGTGAAAGATGAAAGTAAGGGGAAAGAGGCACAACTCAACAAGTAAGGAGAATCTCAGCTAAATGGGGTCGACTATATGGATCTTTGCTCTCCAATAGGCTCTATCAGAGGCCATACTTGAAACTAGACCCAAACTCCGCATATCGTTCCTCCTCACTACTTCTTCTATGGTTATTTTAGGCCTGCACCTAGCTCTTGTAGCTCCTTCAATTCTAGCCATGTCACTCCTTACTGGGGTGTCACAAGCTTCCATTGAACATTACTATACCACCTTTAATGCAGATTAATAATCTAAATAGGCTTGTTTTATTAGGAATAAGCCTAGGGTTGGGTCGTATATGTGTTAGGCCTTCAATCCATGTGGTTGGAGTGTATTGGGTCACTTTATGGGTTTAAAAGAGGGGCTCTAAGATTGAGTACGGGATTACTAGTTAGTTTCTATTTTTCATTGGTTTCATTTTTAGTTGGGCTTTGATGGGGTTAATTAGTTTATAATTTCAGTCATTCGTTAGTTTCTAAATTCAGCCAAAAGTTAGTTTCTAATTTCAATATTTGTATTTTCCTGGTTTCTATTTTTAATTTTAGTAACTAAAGTCTTGTGTTTATTTAGTTTGCTATTTCAGTTTTTGGAAACTAATGGTAGTTTCTATCTCTTGTAATCACCCTATCATTATTATAAATAAAGGAGAGGGCTCCCATTAAGCCCCACGATTTATGAATGAAAAAAAGAAGTTTGCTGCTATGTCTCTGCTGGGACTGCTGTGTGTTTGATTACAGTGGAAGAGAGTGGTGTTTGATCCATTCGACTCCTTTTGGTGGGAAGCCCGGGAGGATTTGCTACAAGTGTTATTATTCTTCTTCAAGTATTCTTTTTATCTTTTCTAAGGTATTCAAGGAGTTATATTGCTGGTCTACTGTTACAGGTATATAAATCAAATTTTTTATCAGTTCTGTCCAGCAATAGAGAAAGTTCTGTGAATGATTCGCAGATTCTGTCCAGGCCTATTCCCCTGTCTGTTTGGTCTGAAATTTTTACCAGAGATTCCCTTCACCTGGGACAGAACTCGATCCACACTGGAGACTATTCTGATAAGTGGTCTGCATGATATTCAAAATCACCATCTTCTGTCCTGTAGTGCTAACGATTCTGTTTTCAGACCTGAAACAGAGATCGGTTGATTGGTCTGCTTACCTCTGATTATTTGAAGTCTGGTTATGTGTGTTGAGTGACTTTTTGGATTTAATTTTCTGTACCCTAGCTACCCTCTTTAGCTAGTCCTATCCTGGTCTCAGAATCCTTGATTTCTGAACTCGGCAGACTAGGTTTCCAGATCTGAAATTTAATCTGATTTAATTTGTGTCGCTGTTATTGGTTGTTCTTTGATTAAAAGATCTTGCAGTTGAAGTCTTGGTTAGTCTCTATCTATCTTAGTCTTACATTAACCTCAAACAGCTTTCTCGGAGCTTTTGTCATTGATTGGGGCAACTCCAACTAATTTCATTGTGATTGAAGCTAATTCAAAGCTATAAGCTAGCAAGTTAGGTGGGTATATAACCATAAGCCGAAAGAAAGGCAATAGAGACAACATTGACTTTTCAACAGAGGCCATGGGGCGCTATTAGGTAGTTGGCTCTTTGGTGGCAATCGATGCATATCGGTGCTGCCTTCGTGTCATGTGGAAAATATCATTCCCAAATGTGACTTCATGTCCCTTTGCTTTGATAGCCAACAAGTTATTTCGTATAGGGGTGCTTCTCTGCTTCTCCTGTTACGATTACCTCTCCTTTATTTTAAAGGTAAAGGCCCACTAGAGAGAGGCAGGTGCTTTCATAAATGAATGCGGTAAACAAAAAAAAATCTTATAGTTACATATCGGGGACAGGGAACTAGCCCAGCTCTAATATGCTCATTTCTTACTTTATCCTTCCTAGTTTTGCTATACATCCATTTTAACATACTTATCTCTGCCACACATATCTTCTCTATATGACATTTCTTAACTGCCAAACATTTTGCTCCATACATCGTATAATAAATATTTGTATTTTTTGTCTTCTTTTCTTTATATTTATAATTTTGTTTCATAATTATGTATTTATATTATATGTTAATATGTTATGATGATTGATGATTGATGATTGATGAAAATGAACTTAGTTTATTCACTTTATTGATTTGTTTTCTTGATGAATATCTTACATTGGTATGAATATGAACCTTTAATATTTATTTAACATATGAGTAATAGGATTCAATTAGGATTTGAACCAAATAGATTGGTTTTATAAAAATATTACACAGGAACGCTTTAGTCAATAAGGTGACGCTTTATGCCCGTCTTATCGCTAAGACGTTTCGAAAGACCCTCAAACGCCTCCGTCGCCTTACCGCCTTAAAAACTATGCCATAGTTTTTAAGCCGCTGCTAATGCCTCGCCTTACCAACGCCTTGGCGCTGATGGGGTCTAGAGATGGTAAGGCAGTGCTCCGCCTTACGTGAAGTGGTGCCTTATGGGGTTTTTTTTTTTAAACGCATTTTAAAATTACTTGATGAAGATTCCAAATATAGATTTTTTAGTAGTAGGTGTATGGTTTTGTTAACACTTGAGATGTATGAGATCAGCTTTACTCCACCAAAAATAACCAAAACAAACAAAACAAAAACACGATTCACAAACAGGGTTTGGATTTTGTCAAGGGTTTTAAGAAAGGGCTTTGAGAAGGAATCAAGGAACAAGGAAGAACCATTGATCCAGGCCACCATTTTGCTCCGGCAGCGGTGAGCTTCATTCTTCTTTGACAGGAGTAGAAATATAGTGGATGACCTTAGGGCTTAGGCACTTATTTTGGCATCATAGAGGTAAGTATAATAAATACTTGTATTTTTTATGTCTTCTTTTCTTTATATTTATAATTTTGTTTCTTAATTATGTATTTATATTATATGTTAATATGTTATGATGATTGATGATTGATGAAGATGAACTTAGTTTATTCACTTTATTGATTTGTTTTCTTGATGAATATCTTACATTGGTATGAATATGAACCTTTAATATTTATTTAACATATGAGTTGGCTGATCACACCTTTTTCACTAAGTGAGGTAATGGCACCATCATAGCCCTGATTGTCTATGTTGATAACATTGTGGTGACTGGAGATGAAGAGCTGAGATAGCCAAGCTGAAGACCTACTTAGCCCAATAGTTTGAAATCAAAGATCTGGTACCCCTAAAGTACTTTTTGGGGATTGAAGTGTTTAAATCTAAGAAGGGCATAAATATATGCCAAAGAAAGTTTGTTTTAGACCTATTGATAGAAACAGGAATGTTGGGCTGCAAACTTGTAAGTTCTCCTATTGAGATGAATCATAAACTTGGGGAAGATTATGGCCCTTCCCTCCGATGCAGGGAAATATCAAAGGCTAGTTGGGAAGCTTATTTATTTGTCTTTGACTCGTCTAGATATTACTTATGCAGTGGGTGTGGTGAGTCAGTTTATGCATGCTCCTAAGAGTGGATACTTGGATGCTCTACCGCATTCTCTGGTACTTGAAGTCTTCTCTAGGGAAATGACTACTTTATGCCAAGTATAACCACATGAGGATAGAAGGTTTCACTGATGCAGATTGGGCTGGTTTAGTTTCTGACAGAAGATCTACATCAATCTATTGTACACTTGTAGGTGGGCAACCTAGTCACATCGAGGAGAAAAAAACGTGTTGGCTTTATCTAATGCAGAGGCAGAGTTTAGAGCTATGGCTCATAGAGTGTGTGAACTCCTTTGGTTGAGAAGGCTGGTCTAAGAGTTGGGATTTAATACTGAGGCACTCATGAGATTTTATTGTGACAAGAAGGCTGCCATAAGTATAGCCCACAACCTTGTGCAACATGATAGAACAAAACACATAGATGTGGACAAACATTTCATTAAAGAGAAGTTCTCTGGTTACATATATGCGCCTTTTGTGAGGACTGGAGATTAGATGACTGGATATTTTTAGAAATGGGCTTCTCATCATTAGTTTAGTACTCTGCTGTCCAAGCTGAGAATGTATGACATTTGTTCTCCAACTTGAGGGGGAGTGTTAGAGATTATGCTTGAAGGGTAGTTTGGGAACTAGTTATATCACTAGTTATGTTATATTGTAATTTTTATTTTCCCCTTTTTACCTCCCTAGGGAGGTGTATGTAATTACTTGTAATCTATTAGTTAAGTAATATATATGTGTTAGAGGCATTATTCTCTACACACACATTCTACCATTATTCATCTCCTTCTTCCTCTTCTTCTTCAACCCTATCCTTTTCTTCTTCATCTTCTCTGTTTCTCCCTTGGTTAATCACAATCCTTGCATTCTAACTGGAATACGTTGATAACACAAGTACACAACACTCCAGACACCCTCCTTTATTCAATGCCCACCTTACTTTAGTTCTTTGTGTAACATCGTCATCTATTTCAAATTCCTTACTTATAACTAAAGTACCTAAAATTTTCATTTTGTGGTATCCTCTATCATCAATTTTCGCCACCCCGCTTTCAATCCTATTGTTACTAAAGCTACACACCATATACTTTGTTTTTATTCCAATTTTGTATATATACCTGCTCTTATTTCATCTATTAAAACGAAATCATCAACAAAAAGCATGCACCAAGGGATCTGATCTTGAATGTCTCTAGTCAGTTGATCTATGATTAGTGAACCAATAAGGGCTTAGAGCTGATCCTTGATGTAACCAATTGTAATTGGGAAATCGCTAGCCTCTCCCCCCACCGTTGTTACACTAGTCACTACATTGTACATATCTGTAACTATGTACACATATTTACTTGAAACACTTTTCTTATCTAACACTGACCAGATTAACTCTTTAGGGACTTATCATATGGCGGAGTCTTATCATATGTTTTTTCTAAGTTAATAAATGCCTTCTGGAGATCCTTTTTTACATTCTTTCATTCTTTCTATTAGTGTGCTAGGCAAATAAATAGCTTCTATAGTTGATCCTCCTTGCCAAATTGGTTATATGATATATTAGTTTATTGTCTCAGACGGGTTTCAATTACTCTCTTATAATTTCATAGCATGGATGTTTGAGATTTAAAAGGAACTGCAAGCATACGGATCAGTGTAGCTAACGGGTCGAACACAAGGAGAGCGGCTATTTTATTTTTAGTTTTTTTTAGTAATACGAAAGTGCACAGATTAACGATTGTGATCTGCTTCTAACTACCGCCCTAAAACACATGCATCTAAAACGGACATCCTATCCAACATATCTAAGGAAATTGGAATTGAAATTGCAATAAAAATTGAACGACCTAACCATTCACATCTAACCTTAACCATTCGTCATCTAGGAATTTAAATACTCAAACCACGCAATTAAAATGTAAATACCTAAAAGTAAAAGTGCTGAAAAGTAAATAAAAATGCAAATAAAGGGGACAAAGCCAAAGAGAGGCACACAAGTAGGTTCCTCTACTTAGCCTGAGGGATGCACCATAAATAATATGAGCTTCCCTACTTGACCAGAGAGTTACTCTTACAAGGGCTGTTCTACTTAGCTTTGGGGGAAGGGATGCAATATAAATAACTAAAGTAAAAGGATGGTTCCATGGCTAGAGAGGGGCAAAGCCAACACATGCATCTAGCCAATGACCTTGGGGGAAAGGGAAAGCATAAAAATAAAAACTTAAAATAAAAGCCTAAATTAAGAATGAATGGGTAGTAAGAAGAGGGAATGAGAGGGGGGTGAGAAGACTTATGTAGAAGCCTACTTACCTGAACATCAATCCTTGAACTGAAAACTAGATTGATTTGAGATACTACCAGCCCGAAAAACCAGATCTGGAATGAACCAAATCTGAAATTGCTAGGCTTGGAGAAAACAAATCTAAAAGAGAAAAACTGAACTTGAAAGAGATGCTCTACAGCTTGTTCTTATCACCTAGAACTAAGCCTAGAACTAGAAATTAAAATTATTACACCTTTGAATAACTTGAATTGCATGAACAATAAAAACTTGAATAGCATAAACAAAGACTTGCATTAATTAAAAAAATTATATAAATGCTTGCATAAGAAACTAAGACAAAGAACTAAAGAAAAAAAAAAAAAAAAGCATAACTAAAAACCTGGAAGAAGAGAGGAAGAGAGGAAGAGAGGTACACCCCTTTTAGGGTTTGGTCGTATAAGGAATAGGGGAGAAAGGAGGACGTCCAAGGGTAGATCCCTTGGACGATTTTGTGTGATGAGGTGGAAAATAAGAATTAGGAGAAAAAGGAAGAGAAAATAGGAAACTTTTGTTCTCTTTTTTGTTCTTGTTTTTTTTCTTTCTTTTCTTTAAATGTGGGCAGCCTCCTCTCTTGGACGATTTTCCAAGATTTGGACAATCTTCTAATTTATTTAGAATTTTCGTCTATGCCCCTTCCTTGTCTTTAATTAGGTGGAAAATAGAGAATCTTTAACCAAATCTCTAAAAAAATAGATCTTGTGTTCCATGCCCAAGGAGAGAGAAAGTGGCACCCAATGTGAGTCCTTCCTACTTTGTTGGCATTTTGGAATATTCTTTATACCATTGGAACAACTGTATACGGGCTGGTTTTGTATCTCGGTTCAGTTTTGGTGCATTTTTCTTTTTCCGGCCTGAAAAGAATGATCGCATGTATGGGTGTCTAAATGACTGTGTACTTTTAATGCAACACGTACATCTTGCTCAAATTTTGTCTTCTTCGCAACCATGAAAAGAAACGAGACCTCTTTACGTGTAAAATTGGAGATACGGTGCCCGATAGTCCTTAAGGCCTTGAAAATACAAAACCTGCAAAAAGAGAGTAAAACTCAAGGTAGCTCCATTCTAAATATGTAAAATGCATGCTTTACTACCTAAGATTTCACACATAAATGTGCTCATCAGAATTCCCCCACACTTAGACTTTGCTAGTCCTTGAGCAAAACAAAAAGAATAAAAAGTAAACACAAAAAACCTAACTCACTTTCGTAGAAATCACGGTTGCACTTAGCATGTGCAACCAGCCTTTAAACCACTAGGTCACCCCTAGAGGACGAGTTGTGTCTCCTGGGTGTTTGCAGTGAATATACACCCAAAATTCAGAAAAAACAAATCCCTACCTTGGTTAAAGGTAAGGGCCATACCGATTAGGAGCAAAGATAATTCCTCTTACACTTGATTTAGGAACCCCCACACTTGAATTTTTATTACCCCATATCGATTTCAAGCACAAGCATATTTCTTAATTTGGAACTCACCTTGTTTCTTCAAAATCATCCTTATCTTAAGGCAAGACCACTTGTGAAGTAATAGGGAACCAAGGACTAAGGCGTTGGAGTGTTTTTGACCAAACATGTTACTAAGGCATTGATGACATTTACACATACTTTCCTGCTGTGGTTTTTTTTATTTCCTGTAATAAACTCTATCCTACTCGACTACTATTAGCCTGAATGACATGGTGGAGCAAACACCAGATGCCCAAGTTACTATGTAGCTTCGTTTTTTTGCATATGCCTACATAGACAGTGATGCTAGAGTTCATTCAAAAATTTCTTCCCTAAGAGTTTCGATCAAGACACCATGTTTCCTGAGGCGTAATGCCCTGTCTAGTTCCAAGAAAATCAACTTTTATATCACTTTTCACACTTCATTTAAAATTATGTATTTGTCAACACATGCCAAATTAAGAAGTTTCTCAACTCCAAATCAACAGTACAAGGAACCCATAGACTTACATATGGTCCAACACCGTAAAACAATGGTCTCTTATTTTTCAAAAGAGAGTCCCACCCCTCAAGACACAGGCTTGTTTCTTTTTTTTCTCAACAGGGTTTTTATGTGTTCAAGATGGGTACCTTAATCAAAACTCTTATTTTCACATATTAAGCAACCGAATGGTATGATCATTAGCCAAAAGCCAAAGTAGGACTTATATCCTTAGCAAGCTTAAAAACAAAAAGAAAAGAAACACAAAAAGGGAAAAAACAAAAAAAGGAAAAAAGCAAAAACAAAAAGAAACATTGGTTTCCCTTCCCCACACTTAAGTCATGCAATGTCCTCAATGTATGGAAAGAAGTAAAAGGAAAGACAATGCAAGGAGGTCATACCTGGGTAAAAGTTATCATTTGTGTAAAGAGGTTCATTGAGATCCATCGCCTCTTCCAGAGCAGAAGATGACAACTCAATGAATGACTTCAGCTTATGGGTCATCTCATATTTCTTCATGAGGGCCTCAAATGATCTATTGCAAAAATGCTTGCCCCTGTTAAAAATGTAAGAAATGGTCCCATTATCCATCCACTTTAGAATTTCTTTTTGAATGGCTTTCTTCATTACTGGGTTAGCTCTTCTTTGGGGTTCTGTGGATGGTTTGGAATCCTCTATAAGATGTATATGATGTTGCACAATAGAAGGGCTAATTCCTTTGTTGTCATCCATGGCCCATCCTATGGCTTCCTTATTTTCCTTTAGAAGCTCGATCAACTCCTAATGACTTGAAGTTAAATCAGAAGCAATGATGACTGGAAGAGTGTGATCCTTACCTAAGAAAGCATACTTAAAATTGGAGGGCAATTCCTTCAACTCAAGCTTAGGGGGTTTAACAATGGAAGGGTTAGGCATTAAGGTAGATAAGGGTCCAATGGGCTCTATAGGTGGTTGGAGACTCCAAAGCTCAGACATAATTCCCTCATCAAATTCACCCAATTGTTCCATTCACTCTTGAAATTCAGAATGAAAATCAATATCAAAATAAGTCTTAATGGAATTTAGAATTTCTTGGAGCGTATGAACTTCCTCCTCATGGGTATTTGGTTGCTTACCTGACCTATAGATATTAAAATCTACAGAAGTGTTGCCAAAAGAAAGTTTCATGGTACCGTTCCTGCAATTGATTATGGCATTACTGATGGCAAGGAACGGTCTACCAAGAATGATTGGGATCTGGTCCCAAATGTTGGCAATTGGTTGGGTGTCTAAAACAATAAAATCAACAGGGAATGAAAATTCCCCTACCTTAAGTAAGACATCCTCAACCATCCCTTTAGGAATCTTAACAGATCTATCTGCTAACTGAAGAGTAGTTCTAGTGGCTTTCAGTTCCCCTAATCCTGGTTACTTATACACATGGTAAGGGAAACGATTCACACTTGTGCCAAGGTCAAGTAAGGTATGCTCAATGTAGGTGTTGCCTATGACACAAGCTATAAGAGGGCTCCCTGGATTCTTATACTTGACAGCTATAGGCTGAGTAATTATGGAACTAATGTTGCCTACCAAGACGCCTTTTTGGGCACACTAGTGATTCGTTTGTGAGTACACAAATTTTTCAGGACCTTTGCATAGGCGGGGATCTGGGATATGGCATCCAAAAGAAGGATGTTCACTTCTACCTTTTTGAAGACTTTTAAAATTTTATCCATGGAAGTAGTCTTCTTTTTGTTCAAGCGATTAGGAAAGCGGACAGTGGGAACATAAAGGCTGTTAGGGATTGCTCTTTTTCAGAAGAATCATGTTTGGTTTCCTCAACCAAATCATTTTTAGTTGCTTTAGGTTCATTAGATGAACCTGGAACAAGAGGCACATTTGTGTCCTCAACAGAATGAGAGTTAACAGGAGTAATAGATGGGGAAGATTTAGGAACACTCTGTTGGTACTCTCGGCCGCTCCTAAGGGCATAAACAGCATTACGTTGGTTGGAGGTCCCTTGTTGGGTCTGACCCTGTACGACATTCAGTGGTGCATTAGTTGGTGCTTGTGATCTAGCAGACTGATGATGCCTAGGGTTAGGCTCTGGTTGACTGGGCAAAGTTCCCTTCTCCCTCATGTAAAATTGAGACAACTTGGGTGAGTTCTCTAGTAAGATTTTGATGGCTTGTCATGAAGAGGTCATATTTTTTTCCAAGTCACTCAATCTACTTGCCTCTCCAATGCTGGTAAACCCAAGGGGTTACTGATAAGATGATAGGAGAGGGGGCCTAAGGAAACTAGCCTGAGGTCCTACATTTGGCCTAGAAAAAATATTTTGGGCAAAAGGCTGTTGTGCAAAGGGAGGCCTTTCGAGTCTATGTTGACCTTGATTATGGAAATTGGAAGCCCTACTTGGTTGCTTTTGTTCCAGGAGAAATTTGGGTGATTTTTCCACCATGGATTGTAAGTATTACTATATAGATTATTCTGATATAGGGCATTAACATTGTCATTGGAAGTGCCCCCAGAGATGTTGGGGCATTCTTCTATAACATGTCCGGGGGACTGGCACCAATTGCACATCTTAACCATATTGACTGATTGTGGCTCTCTAGGAACAATAACCTCAATCCTTTTGATTAGACTATCTAAGTGGGATTCCTTGGCTACTATCCCATCCACAAAATATCCTTTCTCTCCTATGGTTCTTTCACTTTCTTGGGTTGATTTCCACTCACGGGTTTTGTCAGCTAAGTCAAGTAAGAATTCTCATGCCTTTCCTTCATCTGTAAAGGATGTGAATCTCCCAGAGCACATAGACTTTATCATTTGTTTAGTTGGCTAATCAATACCTTCATAAATTATTTGACATAAATGCCATAAGTCTAGGCCATGGTGAGGGCATTCTTGGAGTAGATCCTTGAATCTCTCCATTAGTTTGGAAAATGACTCATTAGGCTTTTGCCTAAACTGAAGGATATCACTTCTAAGCTTATTGGTCTTGTGAGTTGGGGAAATTTTTTTTGAGGAAAACAACTGTGAATTTTTCCCATGTGGTTATGGAATTTGTGGGTAACCCATACAACCACTTCATAGCTTGGTCTTTCAATGCAAAATTGATGAACCTAAGCTTAATTATAACACATATCTCTTCAAATTTCCTTAGAAATAGGTATGCATCCTCAGAGGTCAGCCCATGGAAGTGGGGGAACATAGTGATGTATTGAGATTTGAGCTCAAAATTATTGCCTTGGGCTTGTGGTAGAACTATGCAGGAAGGTTGGGCTGCTCTAGCAGGGTAGAACCTATTTTTCAAAAATTTAGGTGGAGGGTTTTGCTGTTGGTCTAGATCTCCTATAATAAAAGGTATTGATGAGAGTATACATATAGGATCCCTACTTGTTGGATTTCTTCTTTCTAAGCGATTCACAGTATTACGTACCCACCCAACACTCATGCAACATGACACTATCCACAACTAGACTAGAACAAAAGAATGGAATTTTTTTTTTTTTTTTGAATTTTTTTGGCTTTTTGCTAGCTTACCGGCAGGGATCCGGGGTTGCTCAATTCCTGAGGTGAGGTACTGCTACAGGGCGAAACCTATCTTTACCATATTATGAGGCTTGGCAACCTCTACCGTTACAATTATTATTGCAAGTTCTTCTCAGGAATTCAATAAATGATAAAAGAAAAAGAAAATAAAACACTTCAATTTACCCAAAAGAAAGCAAAAATAACATGGAACTGTCTTCCTAGCAACGTCGCCAAAAACTTGTTTGAGATTTAAAAGTAACCGCAAGCGTACGGATCAGTGTAGCTAATGGGTCGAACACAAGGAGAGTAGGCACTTTATTTTTAGCTTCTTTTAGTAATGCGAAAGTGCACAGATTAACGATTGTGATCTACTTCTAACTATTGCCCTAAAACACATGCGTGTAAAAGGAACATCCTAACCAACACATCTAAGGAAATTGGAATTGAAATTACAATAAAAATTGAACAACCTTACCATTCATATCTAACCCTAACAATTCGTCATCTAGGAATTTAAATACTCAATCCACGCAATTAAAAAGAAAATAAATTAAAGTAAAAGTGCTGAAAAGTAAATATAAAAATGCAAATAAAGGGGACAAAGCCAGAGAGAGGCACACAAGTAGGTTCCTCTACTTAGCTCAAGGGATGAGCCATAAATAATATAGGCTTCCCTAGTTGATCAGAGAGTTACTCTTACAAGGGCTGCTCTACTTAGCTTTGGGGGAAGAGATGCAATAGAAATAACGAAAGTAAAAGGATGGTTTCATGGCTAGAGAGGGGCAAAACCAATACATGCATCTAGCTAAGGACCTTGGGGGAAAGGGAAAGCATAAAAATAAAAACTGAAAATAAAGCCTAAATTAAGAATGAATGGGTAGTAAGAAGAGGGAATGAGAGGGGGGTGATAAGACTTATGTAGAAGCCTACTTATCTGAACTTCAATCCTTGAACTGAAAACTTGATTGATTTGATATACTGCAGGCCCTAAAAACCAGATCTGGAATGAACCAAATCTGAAATTGCTAGGCCTGGAGAAAACAAATCTAGAAGAGAAAAACTGAACTTGAAAGAGATGCTCCACAGCTTGTTCTTGTCACTTAGAACTAAGCTTAGAACTAGAAATTAAAATTTTTACACCTTTGAATAACTTGAATTGCATGAACAATAAAAACTTGAATAGCAGAAACAAAGACTTCATCAATAAAAAAAGATTACAAAAGTGCTTGCATAAAAAACTAAGACAAAGAACTAAAGAGAAAAGAAAAAAAACAAAGAGCATAACTAAAAACTTAGAAGAAGAGAGGAAGAGAGGTACACCCCTTTCAGGGTTTGGTCGGCTCCCTTTTATAAGGAATAGGGGAGAGAGGAGGACGTCCAAGGTTGGATCCCCTTGGATGATTTTGTGTGATGAGGTGGAAAATAAGAATTAGGACAAAAATCGAGAGAAAATAGGGGAGATAAAATAGGAAACTTTTATTCCCTTTTTTTTTCTCTTTTTTTTTCTCTTTTTTTTTCTTTTTTTTCTTCAAACATGGGCAGCCTTCTCTCTTGGACAATTTCCAAATATTTGGACAATCTTCTAATTTATTTAGAATTTTCATCTATGCCCTTTTAGTAGGTAGAAAATAGAGAATCTTCAACCAAATCTCCAAAAAATAGGAGATCTTGTGTTCCACGCCCAAGGAGAGAGAAAGTGGCGCCCGATGTGGGTCCCTCCTACTTTGTTGGCTTCTTGGAATATTCTTTATATCCCTGGAACAACTGCATACGGGCTGGTTCTACATCTCGGTTCAGTTGTGGTCCATTATTCTTTTTTCTAGCCCAAAAAAAATAATCACGCGTACGGGTGTCTAAACGAATGTGTACTTTTAATGCAACACGTCCATCTTGCTCAGAGTTTCGTCCTCTTCGCAGTCATGAAAAGAAACGGGACCTCTTTACGTGTAAAATTGGAGATACGATGCCCGATAGTCCTTAAGGCCTTGAAAATACAAAACCTGTAAAAAGAGAGTAAAACCCAAGGTAGTTCCATTCTAAATATGTAAAATGCATGCTTTACTACCTAAGATTTCACAAATAAATGTGCTCATCAATGGCTCATAAGTTTTATTCCTCTATTGTTATTACAAGTTTGAATATTGTTTTATTTTTATAAATTGGAACCATAATGCTTCTCCTTCATTCATATGGATATTTTTTTGTGCTCATAATCTTACTGAACAACTTAATTAGCCAAGTTATTCCATAAAATTCTAAGCTCTTTCACACCTCTACTAGTATACCATTTAGATCGACTGATTCATTTTTTTTACCTTCTCTAAAACTTCCTTTACTTCAGATGTCCTAATTTTCTGTATATATCTAAGATTTGTGGTTTCTTGATGGTTATTTCAACTTTTTAAAATTTAAAACACTATAGTACTTGTTTTCTTTTCATGTAAGAAGTTGTAGAAGTAGTTTTTCCATCTCTCTTTAATCTCCTCATCACTTATTAATACATTACCATCTTCGCTAGCTAACCCTCGCTCACTTTCCACAGCACTGGGGTCTTAGTGCAATGCTTCGGTTCCAGGGAATGCCCTAGCATTAGGTTAGAAATTTATACTTCTAGAATTGGCTAAAGTTTTTGCGGTGTCGGTTCTCAACTTGTTGCACCAGCCCTTCTCGTTTATCTGGCTTGGGACCGGCAGCATAATATGCTGGCGGAGTTACTTGTCTTCTCATTAAGTAATTGATGAAATTTAGTTAGCTTGTCCAGTCAGTGTTCTGCACTCTACTTCTATGCCATTTGTAAGATTGTACTATTCTGCTCCATTGGCTACTGTTTCCATGTTTTATCAGAAATTTTAAAGTGAATCTTTTTTTGTCTTATTGTTTAACGGTTTTGTAGAGGTGTTGAAGGAGCTTTTGAATGCTTTCCCCCCGTTGGCCATGACCACTGATTCATCCAACACTACAGCTTTACACACAGCTGCTACTCAAGGCCATATTGATGTTGTCAATCTCCTTTTGGAGACTGACTCAAATCTTGCTAAGATAGCCCGAAACAATGGTAAAACAGCTCTCCACTCTGCTGCGAGGATGGGACATTTGGAAGTTGTGAAATCCCTAATAAGCAAGGATCCAAGTACTTGTTTTAGGACTGATAAGAAGGCCCAAACTGCATTGCACATGGCAGTGAAGGGAACCAAGATAGACATTGTGCTTGAATTGCTTAAACCTGATCCTTCAGTCATTATGTTGGAAGATAACAAAGGGAACACGGCATTGCATATTGCAACAAGGAAGGGCCGCATACAGGTGGGACAAACTTATTTTACTGGAAAGGAATTTTTGGTCCTTTTTATATTTTACTTTTATTGTGGCTCTGATTTGAAAGTTTCTCTAGCTGGACCCTATACTCTATGCATGATCCCCTGGTTCATAAATCCATATGGATATTTAACTGGTCAACCATTTGTTGGAGAGCCATAGGATGCTGATTGTTATACAGAAAATCAGATTTGGTTTGCCAACTCATCCCAAAACTAAACAAAATATTGTAATTATTTCAGGATGCAGTAGGGTACTTTTCAGGTTTGGTTTAGTGTCTTATCTGTTCTCTTGTTTTTGCAGAAGTAGGGTACGATTAGGAATTTGGATAATTAATTTTTGTACTTTTTCTTTTTTGAGATTGAAGGAAATTTTGTAATGGCATGTTAATTAAGGATGGGAAAATGCTGGTTTGAGGTCTTTTCTGATTTCCTTTGTGAGCCTGTGGTTAAAGAAATCATGCTTAGGAACTTATCATATTAGGAATCTATTACCATGTATAGGATGATTGTTGAATTTGTTATTTCTCATTTCCCAACCCTTTGAAATTGATCTGTTGTAATCTGTGGAGGGAATATTTTTCTGCCATTCTATCAATGGTGCAGTGTTGCAGCCAATAAACCTGAAGGAATCTTGGCATTTAGTATTTTATGATGTTATTAACTAAACCCTGTTGTAATAATAGGTTCTTATGGTCATTATCCAAACATTGCATGTATCCAAGAAACTAGATGGAAAAGGGATGAAAGCTAAGATGTTGGACAACTTTAAACCTTGGTATTCGGGAGACCAAAGTGGTAGAGGTGGAGTTGGTATAGTGCTGGATAAAGACTTGAAGAACGATGTGGTGGATGTTAAAAGAGTGGGAGATAAGATCCTATCCCTAAAGCGGGTGTTAGATAAAGAGGTGGTCAACATTATTAGCGTCTATGCTCCCCAAGTGGGTTTGGATGAGAGCTACAAGCTACAATTTTGGGAACACGGATGAATTGATGCATGGCTTTAGACTAGATGAAAACATTATTATGGGAGGAGATCTGAATAGACACATTGGTAAGGATAGGAGAGGTTATCTTGAAGTACACGGAGGCTATGGAGTTGGGCAGAAAAATGAGGAGGGAACCTCAGTTTTGGACTTCGCAACTACCTATGATCTATCCATTGTTAACACCCTTTTTGGAAAAAGAGAACACTTAATTACATACAAAAGTGGACAGCATTCCAGTCAAATAAACTTCTTCCTCACTAGAAGGTCAACCGATAGATGTGCAAAGATTGTAAGGTCATCCTTGGGGAGAATTTAACCTCTCAACATAGATTGTTGATCTTGGACATGTGCTTTTGTTTATCGAAGAAGAAACCAAGGAACCACGTGTGCTCTAAGATTAGGTGGTGTAAATTGAAGGGTGAGTCAGTAAGGTCTTTTACAAATAATGTAGTGAAGCATGGGAAGTGGGATTGTGAAGGGGATGCCAACACATTGTGGCATGAAATGACATGTTAAAAAAGTTGCTAAGGAGGTTCTAGGGGTGTCTAGGGGTACTAAGTTGGCCCCTAGAGAGACTTGGTGGTGGGATGTGGAGGTCCAGGCAGCCATCAAGACTAAGCATAGTTGTCACGGCGACAAGGCGAACCAAGGCGGTGGAGGGTTGTCTAAGCGCTTAGGCGAGAAGGCGCACGCCTTGAGGCGAACAAGGCGACCAATTGTTATTTTTTATTTTTTCTATTTTCTAACATTATTTAGTAAGCTATATATACCTTGTATCATAAAAAATCAACATTAAGCAACATCAAGTCATTAAAAATCAACATTTAGCCATATTAAATTATAAAAAATTAACATTAAGTCATATTAAGTTATAAAAAATCAAAATTTAGAGAAATGCTCTGGTTCTATAACAAGTTTGACTGGTCAAATGATATTATTTTTACATGAGACTTTTTGTATCAGTTATAATATAAAACCAGCTTTCCAACAAGTCTAAGATTACTTAAATCTAAGTTGTAATGACAAAGTTATGCTCTGGTCAACTTATTTTTAAGTGCGCGAATGCTGTTAAAATCACCTGAATGAAAATAATTTTATGGATATCAAAACAAAAAATTATTTCACCGGACTTTGGGTTTTTAGCAATGTTTTAACATGATAGAATTTATAAAATTTTCATAATTGAGAAAAACTCCAGCATTTAAAAGTAAAAAATCGCCCCTATAATCAAAATCCAGTTTTTCTTCTTGGACTGGGGGGTTGACTTTTTATCCTTTTGGAATTTGATTTTTAAACTATTTTTATTGGATTCAAATAGGGGGTATTTGCTTATTTATGAATAATATCTTAAGTAAATGAAATAATAAATATACAAAGCATTTACTTAAATGATATTTGGCATAAATAAGTGCCAAAGCACAAGGCGGCATGCAGTGCAACAAGGCGGCTGTCACCTAGGCCCCAGACAAGCCGCCTGGACGCCAAGGCGACGCCTTGACAACTATGAGACTAAGAAAGATAATTTTAAGATTTGGCAAAGGACTGGAGAAGTTGAAGATAAAGAGAGATATAAGGCCGCTAGAAACGAAGCAAGAAAGATTGTGGGGAAAGCTAGAGCGAGAAAATACAAGGATTTCTATAATAACTTACATAGCAAGGAAGGGGAACATGCTATCTATAAGATAGCTAAAATTCGGGGAAGGAAGAGCAAGGATCTCGATTGTGTTCGATGTATTAAGAATGAGGAAGGTAGAGTGCTTGTGAAAGATGAAGACATAAAGAGGAGATGGGATGAGTATTTTTGTAACCTACTTAATGGAGACGACCCTAATAGGATTGGTTCGAATATCCCACTCGACAATAGGAATCATAGGTATGTACGTAAGATAGGAGTACATGAGGTTAAAGAAGCCCTAGGAAAAATGAAAATAGGGAAGACACCAGGCCCGGATGAGGTCCCAATCAAAGTGTGGAAGAGTTTTGGCACATGTGGGGTTGTTTGGTTAACCAGGTTGTTTAACAAGATCATGAACACGAAAAAGATGTTTAATGAGTGGAAGAAAAGTGTTATTGTCCCAATCTACAAGAATAAAAGCGATATACAGAGTTGCAACAACTATAGAGGCATTAAACTCACGAGCCATACTATGAAACTATGGGAGAAGGTAATAGAAGTTCGCATAAGAAGGGTAACCGATATCTCTGGGAACCAATTCGGTTTCATGCCTGGGAGATCCACTACAGAAGCGATCTACCTACTTAGGAGGCTTATGGAAAAATACAGAATCTCAAGAGGGATCTCCATATGGTATTCATTGACCTAGAAAAGGCCTACGATAGGGTCCCTAGAGATTTAATATGGCAGGTTTTAGAGAAGAAAGGGGTGTCAAGTAAATACGTAGATATAATTAAAGACATGTATGGTGATGTGGTGACTAGTGTGAGATCTGTGGGAGGCCAAGGTATTGAATTCCCTATTACTTGCGGGTTACATCAGGGATCTGCATTGAGCCCCTACTTGTTTATACTTATCATGGATGATTTAACCAGGAATATTCAAGGAGAGATCCTGTGGTGTATGCTTTTTGCAGATGATATTGTTCTAGTCTGTAAAACAGGGGCAGAGATTAATGATAAGTTAGAATTATGGAGATCTACTTTGAAATCGCGAGGTCTTAAGATAAGTAGAATGAAGATGGAATATATGAGATGCAACTTTAGTCATTTGGGGAGTGATAGCGAGAGTGAAAATTGAAGGGAGAGAGATCCCACAAAGCGATTGTTTTAGATACTTAGGCTCTACCTTAAACAAAGAAGATGAGATTGATGATGATGTTACATAGAATTAAAGTATGATGGATGAAATGGAGAGGGGCGTCTGAAGTGTTATGTGATCGACGTATCCCTCTAAAGCTTAAGGAAAAATTCTACAGGACAGTCATAAGACCGGCTATGATATATGGTTATGACTGGCTATGATATATGGTGCAGAATGTTGGTCAATCAAGAAGCGTAACATAGATAAGCTGAGTGTGGCTAAGATGAGGATGTTGAGATGGATGTATGGCAAAACCCTGAGAGATAGAGTAAGAAATGACAAAGTTAGAACCGATTTGGGAATTGCTCCAATTCATGATAAGCTCAGAGAATGTCGATTATGATGGTCTGGACATGTTCAAAGGAGGCCTTTGGATGCACCAGTACGGAGGAGTGACCAGATGCAGATGGATGGAGCGAAAAGGACTAGGGTCAAGTAAAAAATGACCATTGAGGAGGTAGTAAGAAGAGACATGCAAAAGTTAAGTCTTCACCCGAGTAAGGTATCTAACAAAGTTGCCTGGAGGGCTAAGATCCGGGTTGCCGACTGTTCGTGAGTGGGATGTCCGAAACTATTTTTTTATTTTTTTTAATTATGTGGATCAATTTAGCCAACCCCATTTAGTTGGGAGAAGGCTAAGATGTGTTGTTGTTGTTGTTGTTGTATGGTCGTTATCCAAACGGACCCTTAAGCCCTTTAGGGTTTTATTTCACTAAAATAAAGAGGTCTTGTGTCAAGTTGGACGCAAGTCATAATTTCCCAAATCAACATGGCATCAGAGCAGGTTTTTTAAAAACTCTAAGCTCCTCATTGCCCTAGCCACCTTCACCTTCACTGCTGCTGCCGCTGTCGCTGCCTCTCCTTCTCTCCTTCTCTCACCTAGCCGCTGTCACCTTCTCCTCTCTCTCTCTCTCTCTCGTGATTGCCTAAACCCTAATCTCTGCCTCCCCAATGCTAACCTCATAATTGTTATCAATGTGTTCAGCAACACATTACTTGTTGAAATTGATGGTTTGATCACTGGTTCGTTGGTTCCACAATTGATGGTTCAATTGGGTTTAGTCTTGAGTCAAATCTGATTTTGGTTTAGTTATTGTGCTGGTTCATCAAAATATGGTTCAAGATGAATGAAGGTTGAATGGGAAATGGTTTGGTTCTAGGGAATTCTGGTTTAATGTCAATTTTGGTTCTTGGGGGATCATAAAGATACTGTTATGTGCTTGCTTAACATGGAAGCTCATGTTCTACTTTTAGGTAGGCCGCCACATTGGTTGCTGCCTAGGTCATTACAGATGTAGTAGAAGTGAAACTTTTTATCCGAAAGCAGGACTAGGATTTCTTGTTGCCTTCTTGACCACTTTTGTATTGTTAAGGTAACGGGAAAAGTGGGTTTATCGTGAGGTTACTATTTCATGCATACAAAAAGAGTGCACATTGTAGTTTCTGGTGGAATTCTCTCCCACACAGAGAATGATGCAGACAACAACAGCAGCATCCAAAACCTTATCCCAACTTAATGGGGTCGGCTACATGGAGATTCCAAGCAAGGATGAACACGAGGATCCATGCAAAAAGATTGACGGGCTATGGATAATTATAATAAGTGTTAGCTATCAATTTGACCTGACGCACCACTATAAATCAGCCACAGGCTTATAAAGAGAATGATGCAGATAGTGGTTTAGAAAGTTAGATTGGGTGGTGAACTCATCGAACAAGTGGTAAAAAGGAGGGCAAACTCCTAAACATGAATTCCTATTAACATAGTTTAATACTTTGACATTGTTACTATTAAACCATTTGGATTTTGGAAATTTCACCATAATATTTAAATTCTGGAAATATTGAGAAAATGCATAACATTTCAGTGATCATCGTAAGGGATGTTACAAAATGTGATGGTTACACACTTAGAACCCAAGAAGTACACCCCCCCAACACACCCCCCCCACCCAAAAAAAAAAAAAAAAAAAAAGAAAAAAAAAAGTGAATGATAAATAGGAAATGAATATGATGTCCATGCTGTCTTGAGCATGGTTCTAAATCTCAGGTTTTGGCCAGACTAAAATTTCGGTCGAAACTTGGGAAATCCCGAGGAAACCAGGAACTGGGATCACTTTTGGCCATAGCTTTGATACCAATTGATGAGGTATGGTAGGCTGAAACAAATCAACACTAGCAAACCTTCAGAAAACAGGATTGTAGTAAATCAAAACACAGCAGAAACTTTGATTGAATAGAACTGTCAATCGGAAAATCTGAAGATGGTGAAATTAGGATATCCTAAAGGGCCTAAGAAGGTGTTTAAGTGGTAAAAATATCAAAGGGATCTAATGGCTGGATGATGAAATTAAAATGACAAGGACTGAAATTAATAAGGATAAAAACAGATGTAACTCACTATCCAACCATCAAATGAACACCAGATTTGTATCGAATGGAGATGGAATATAGGAGAGTAACATAGCTCAATATCAGCCCTAACTGATGGTTAGATTCTTAGAATTTATCGGCTGAAACTTGAACTAGGAGGCTCTCCAATAGTATATAGCAGACTTAGAACATTGCTGGAGAATTAGCTGACAGAATATGACAAGCCTTAAGCAGTGACAAATGTTAAGTAGTAAGGTCATAGAAGGTTAGAAGTCGCCTAGGGACGCCCACGATTGGGATTGGAGTTGGAGTTGGAGTTGGAGTGCTGGAATGCTTGCTGGAACAGGGACAAACAGAGAAGAGAACTCGAAAGAGAATGGAGATAAGGAGAAGATAATGACCAATATGTATCACCACCTTTGGCCTGCTGTTGGACATCACCACCCTCCCTGCATGGCTTCACCACCAAGGATGTGTCTGAATGACCATAGTTTGCAACTCATAAAGAGCAAGTAATTTTCTCAATCAAAACCGTGGGCTATGTTGGCCCATCCACTTTATTTATAATAAACCTCAACACAAGTACAAAATAGCTACTCCCAATAGCGTGGGGAGAAACTTGGCTGCCAAGATAATTGTAAAAAGTAACAAACAAAAGAAATAGAAACTTCAAAGAAATAGTAATTAAGTAATGCTATTGCATCAATAGCATTACAAGAAATAGCAACCAATGAAAATAGAAACTAAAGATATAAATTCTCAAAGATATTAACTGCCTTTGGCAGCTTCTATTCTCCAATGCCAACTGTCCGTATGGGCCCACAACTAAAGCATGTGATAATCACATATGGTCCCATATAGCTGGCCTAAAGGATGGTTTGACTAAGAACCGGAACCAGAACTGTGGCCACTGTTTTGGGCCTGGTTCTGACCTAAGACCTTCACCTCTGCATCAGATAGCCTTACTTTTGGTCAGTTCCATGCATGAATGTTGAAAATTTTCATTTTTCTTAAAATGCTAAATCTCCCGAACTATCCATTATTTTGGACATAGTGAAAACAAGTCTATAAGCATTACCCTGTGAAAGTTCGAAGACTCCCAGTGGTTATCAGTAATGAAAATTTTGATCCTTGAGATCATTCAATGGAAAGATTTCTCTATTGTTATACATCTTAAGTCATGGTATGGACCAATGAACTTAAGCGAGAAATGGTGTGGCCATTGAAGGGGAGCAAATTCTTAAAGCAGAACCTGAGGGACTTGAATTCTGGAATTGAATTATTGACTAAGTAGTTTTCTGTATTAATGATTGTCTCCACTGAAGTGGAGGACTTCTCAATGGAGTTGTTAGTTAAAATACTGTCTGACCTTTCTTAGATTTTGCAACTTGATTCAGATTAATAACCAAAATAGGCTTGTTTTATTAGGAATAAGCCTAAGGTTGGGTTGTATATGTGTTGGGCCTTCAGTCCATGTGGTTTGGAGTGTATTGGGCCACTTTTATAGGTCTAAAAGAGGATCTCTAAGATTGAGTGCGGGATTACTAGTTAGTTTATTTTTTTCATTAGTTTCCTTTTTAGTTGGGCTTTGATGGGGTTAATTAGTTTCTAATTTCAGTCATTAGTTACTTTCTAAATTCAGTCAAAAGTTAGTTTCTAATTTCAGTAATTGTATTTTCCTAATTTCTATTTTCAGAATTAGAAACTAAAGGAGTTATTTTTATTTAGTTTCCTATTTCAGTTTTGGAAACTAAACTTAGCTTATATTTTGTAAACCCCCCACCATTATTATAAATAAAGGAGAGCTCTCATTCGTAGAGCCACGATTTGATGAATAAAAAATTGTTGTTGTTGCAATGTCTCTGCTGAGAATACTTTGTGTCTGATCAAAGTGGCTGGGTTTGGTGTTTGATCCAAGCGACTCCTTGGGGCGTGAAGTCCAGGAGGTCTTCTTCAAGCTTTATTATTCTCTTCAATTTCTTCTCTATTTTCAAGTCTATATCCAAGGAGTACTACTGCTACAAGTATTTGATTTTTAACCATAGTTTTGTCCAGGCGATAACTATCCTCGGTAGGAATTTTTGACCTGCTGTTCTGGTCTAATCCTTGATCGTCTCGGGCTGATATTTTAACGGGAGGTTACCCTCGATTAGAGAGTAACTCGATCCAGATTTGGAGCCCATCTGATCTCAGGTTGCTGAGTTACTAAAAATCTCTGGGATTTTGTCTTCTAGTGACCTATAGTTTCTGATATTGAAATTGATATTTCTGTTGGTATTGAAATTGATTTCTGGACTACTGTTCATGTTTTTTCTGTTGGCTTGAACTTGTTGGGAGTCTTATTCAGTTCCTGGTTTAGTCCTAAAGGCTACTGCTGAATTGTTTCTTCTCCGTGATGTTGTTCCTTGAGATCGATAGTTTTTCTGGAATGTTATTTGTATTTTGATTTCTGATATATATTTTGGGATTGGTTTGATTGTTCTTTGGTTTAAAAGTTTCTGTTGTTTGGGTCTAGTTTGAGCTTTCAAATCTAGTCCTACATTAAGTGGTATAAAAGCATGGCTGAGAACAACACCCCCACCCTAGCTTCTATTATAGAGATGCTATAGAATATGAAAAACATGAACAGCAGTCCAGAAATCAATTTCAATACCAATAGAAATATCGATTTCAATATCAAAAACTACAAGTCACTAGAAGACAACATCCTAGAGATTTTTTGTAACTCAGCAACTTGAGATAAGATGGGCTCCAAATCTGGATTGAGTTACTCTCTAATAGAGGGTAACCTCCTCTTAAAATATCAGCCCGAGAGGATCAAGGATTAGACCAGAACAACAGGTCGAAAATTCCTACCCAGAATAGTTATCGCCTGGACAGAACTATGGTTAAAAATCAAATACCTATAGCAGTAGTACTCCTTGGATATAGACTTGAAAATAGAGAAGAACTTGAAGAGAATAATAAAGCTTGAAGAAGACCTCCTGGACTTCACGCGTAATTAGTTTCTAATTTCAGTCATTAGTTAGTTTCTAAATTCAGTCAAAAGTTAGTTTCTAATTTCAGTAATTGTATTTTCCTAGTTTCTATTTTCAGAATTAGAAACTAGAGGAGTTGTTTTTATTTAGTTTCCTATTTCAGTTTTGGAAACTAAACTTAGCTTCTATTTTGTAAACCCCCCATCATTATTATAAATAAAGGAGAGCTCTCATTAGTAGAGCCACGATTTGATGAATAAAAAATTGTTGCTGTTGCAATGTCTCTGCTGAGAATACTTTGTGTCTGATCAAAGTGGTTAGGTTTGGTGTTTGATCCAAACGACTCCTTGCGGCATGAAGTCCAGGAGGTCTTCTTCAAGCTTTATTATTCTCTTCAAGTTCTTTTATATTTTCAAGTCTATATCCAAGAAGTACTACTGCTACAGATATTTGATTTTTAACCATAATTCTGTCCAGCCGATAACTATTGTGGGTAAGAATTTTCGACCTGCTGTTCTGGTCTAATCCTTGATCCTCTCAGGCTGATATTTTAACAGGAGGTTACCCTCTATTAGAGAGTAACTCGATCCAGATTTGGAGCCCATCTGATCTCAGGTTGCTGAGTTACTAAAAATCTCTGGGATTTTGTCTTCTAGTGACCTGTAGTTTCTGATATTGAAATCAATATTTCTGTTGGTATTGAAATTGATTTCTGGTCTGCTGTTCATGTTTTTCTGTTGACTTGAACCTATTGGGAGTCTTATTCAGTTCCTGGTTTAGTCCTAAAGGCTACTGCTGAATTGTTTCTTCCCTGTGATGATATTTCTTGAGATCGATAGATTTTCTGGACTGTTATTTGTATTCTGATTTCTGATATATATTTTGGGATTAGTTTGGTTGTTCTTTGGTTTAAAAGTTCTTGTTGTTTGGGTCTAGGTTGAGCTTTCAAATCTAGTACTACATTGCAACTCCTCTGTGATTACATTCTAGACTAAAATCTGCTTATGTTGCAGATAATATGCTGTTTATTATCAGTTGAGGGTATCAATGTCAGTGGAATCAACAAGGATGGACAAACCCCACTAGATATTGCAGAGAAATGTGACAGTGTGGAGACTCTGGAGATTGCCTCAGTTCTAAAGGAAGCAGGGGCTACAAGATCTAAGGACATGGTAAATCCTTCAAATCCAGCAAAACAACTGAAGCAGACTGTTAGTGACATAAAGCATGATGTGCAGTCCCAACTCCAACAGACCCGTCAAACTAAGGCTCAGGTTCAGAAGATACAAAAAAATCTGAAGAGGCTTCACTCAAGTGGCCTTAATAATGCAATAAACTCTGCCACTGTTGTTGCCATTCTAATTGCAACGGTTGCTTTTGCTGCCATCTTCATTGTTCCTGGACAGTATGTTCAGGCAAATGCAAGTGGCATCTCTCTTGGGCAAGCAAATATTGCAAATAAGGCAGCATTCCTTATATTCTTTGTTTGCGATGCCATGGCCCTGTTCATCTCCTTGGCTGTTGTTGTGGTGCAGACTTCTATAGTTGTAATTGAGCAGAAAGCAAAGCAGCAGCTCATGTTTGTCATTAACAAGATCATGTGGCTGGCTTGCCTCTTCATATCAGCAGCCTTCATTTCTCTCACGTATGTCGTGGTGGGTCGGCATGCACAGTGGCTCGCTGTGTACACCACAGTGGTTGGTGGCACGATAATGCTGACTACTGTTGGTTCCATGTGCTACTGTGTTGTCATGCACAGGATTGAGGAGTCAAATATGAGGAATATAAGGAGAGCGTCAGGCAGCAGATCACATTCATTCTCTGTGTCTATGGTTTCTGAGTCTGAGCTGCTGAACGAGTATAAAAGGATGTATGCAGTTTAGTAGTGGGGTAGTTTGGAGGTGTGTGTAAAGCCCCTGTGAAGATCATTTTAGCTCCTTCAAAACTGTTGCTGCTTCCGCTCTAGCAAAATTATGGTTCAGCCAGTTAACTTGAGAGCGAATATGAAGAGAACAACATTTCACATGTACTACTATGGTCCTGCAGCTCCAGGAAATGACAATTGAGTATACTCTTCTTGGTTATGTGTTTTGAAAATTACAAGAATTGGAATAACAGTTGCCCCATTTATTGTCCTTTTCATTTTTCTACTTGTATAAAAGAAGCCAGCTTCGAGTCAGAAGCACTTGATCAACTGCATTGTGTTTCAGTAACATCACTTAAATCAGATTTGTTGGTGTATATATATGCTTGAGAAAGTTAGAAGATAGTACAACTCCAACCGAAGACACTTATCACTCGCAGAGTCTCTTACAATGAAGGGAACAACAACTCGAGCCTCAAAAAGCAGATTTGCAAGATGAAGTGCGAGTGAATTGATTCTCAAGATCTTTGAAACCCATGACTAATAAGATATGCAAATTAAGTGCTTATAAGTCTTGTGACGTTCCACACAATTTCATTTGGACGGAGTTCTCCTTCACCCATGGTGGACAAAGGATCAATTTCGCCACTTTTTTTCAGGCGTCAGATTGATATCATTGTATGTTGGCCGTTGATGGTAAGCACATGTTTTTAAGTGTGATACAGTAATATATAGTGTCAGTACTGCTGAATACAGTCCAAATATTATTCTTAAAGTTTAATAATACAGTGGATTCGTACAAATGTATATTAGTTGCTCTCTCTTTCGATTGAGCGTCGATACCCCAAAGGTCTCACCTTGATCGGCGTGCTACATGGTGGAGCCACTACTTTTCGAGGCGTTGAGAAGCTTCTTACCTCGACCTGGTCATTCTCGAGGGGCAACAATTGTTGACTCAATACTAACCCCCCTACATACTACTTAAAAGGTAGCCGACCTTTGCGAAGATTAGAGTAGAAGAACTTCGTGACAGTGAAAGGTACCGTCGGAGCAAAGCAGTCCTTTAATCTCGAGACCGACTTTATTTATTTTTAATGATTAATCGGGGATCCTCTTCAACTATTTCTTACTTGACTTCTTGTTGCAGCTGTTATTAGAAATAGGACCTGTAACATCCACTTTAGAGAGTGGAGTGACTGACTCTCGAGTGAGAGGCAGGAACTGAACAGTCTTCAGAGTAGCCTATGTGTGTAGTAGCCCAGACTCCTTGTTACCAAAGTCCCTTATCCGGTTTAATAAGGACGTTTCTATACTACGATTTCAAGAAGGAAGTGCAACGGATGCTCCTAAAGGGATGAAGCACCCTATCTAGAACTGTTGTTTACGCCGGTTGGTGGATCTGGAGAAGAAGAAGATGGATACGAAGTTGATGAAGGCGAACATAGAGAGGTGGTGGCCGAGTACACACTCCTTTCACCTTCCCGTAGGTGAGATCACCATCACTCCCTTCTATTTTTACACCCTGATCGGAGTCTCGTTTGGAGAGAGACTCGTTACCATACCCAGCCCTCTAGATACAGATGGGTTCTACGATCTTACCGGTGTTCGGACCCTCAACGTAAGATGATCCCTTTAGCAGACATTTATGATGCCTGGCGGATTGCCTCCCGGGGACCTTTGGATCCTGCCCAGATGACTCGCCTATTCTGCGCCTTCCTTCTTTTTGCTATGGGGTAGTGCCTCTTCAGCAACTTTTGGGGCGTGATTGGCATCTACATGGCGTTTCTGTTCGCCAACATGGAGATCGAGGATTATGATTGGTTGGTGCTGCATATTTGCTGCGGACACTGGACCATCTGGCATATGGGGATCGTAGCCTCAGTGGTGCTTCTTACATTATCTAGGTATGCTCATGTTCCTATGCTTTTCTCTTTCCTAACTGATTTTGACTTTAGGTCTAATCTTTTGATGTTTGAAACAGCCTTGGATCTATGAGCATCTGAGGTTCATGTGCCCAGATCTCAGCCGCCCTGAGGAGCTTTCCTTCCCAGTGACTATTGAGATGGGGGGATAATCATATAGCGAGGGAGCGATCTGTCATTCCTGCGGGGTCCACTGCCAGCTCTCTTTTGATCAGTGTCACTGTGGTAAGCCTTGTTCACTCTTTCAGTTCCATTACCTTCTTTGCATAGCATTTATTCTTCTGTTTTTGTAGGTTGACTGGAGGCCCGTTTTGAGGACCAACTTTCCCGATGCTGTACGGCAATATTGAGCCATAGCCTTGACTCAGCTGAGGGTGTTGTTTTGAGGTCCTGAGGGCCGAGCTTGGTACTTGGGAGAGTGATTCACTGCCCAATGGCCAGGTGCTGAGTGGCGCATCGTCCCTTGCCTGCCTCCTCCTACCATGCACCAACCCGAGGATATTCCAGAGGCTGAAGTTGAGCTGTTGGCAGAAGTAACCTGGGATGATAGCTTCCTGGACATGTAGGGAGATTATGACGCCTTCATGGAGGCTAAGATGGTCTGCATTCCCCTAACTCCCCAGGGTCCTGCGGTATGTATTTCTTTTTCATCATCTTTCTTAGCGCTCTTTGGGTTCATCTTCTGATGTTAGCTTATTGCAGTACCCGACATGCCACATGGCTCTTTGCCTTTTTAACTACAGCTGGATGTGACTAGGGCTTCTGGGGCCGAGTCATCTTTTGCACTGGGTAGGTCTTCGCACCACATGACCACCATATCATTTCTAGGTTCCTGATGAGCACAGTAATGTGTGAAATCTTAGGGATATAAGTGTACATTTTGCCCCACTTTGGATAGTACTACTTTTATTTTTCTTGTTTTTTTTTTCAGTTTCCAAGTCTATAAGAGAAAGTACTTAAATTGAATCAAGAACCAGTCCAAAGGTGGGACCCATTCATTGGTACCACATCCTCTCTCCTACAAAATGTTGAAGATTATTCTCTCTCCTTGCCACCTCACAAGATCTTGAAGATGCTATGCAGAGATTCCTTTCTGATTTAATCAAGATTGCAAGATATTGGTTAATATTGCAAGGAAGGAATAGAATTTGTTAATTTTGGAAACAGATTCTCTCTTTCCTCACATAATATCTCAGAGAATGAGGATTTTTACCAAGATTTAATTTAATTTAATTTTCTTTCTTTTCTTAAAAAAGACTTGTAAAAGGAAGGAGGCAAGACAAAAGCCCTATAAAAGCCCCTTCCTCCCCCCTCCTATTTATTATTATTCCCCTTAGTTTATGCTTAGTTTTCTTCTCTCTCCCTCTCGCATTTTCTTTAGCTTTTGTTTTTCTTTATTTTTTCTTTAATCACCTTTGTAATAGTTTTTTATGTCAATTAATGCAAGCACTCTTTTATTCTTATTCAACCTTTTATGTTTATGATTTATGCAATTGAGTTGTAATTTTTAAAGTTATAGTTCTAGGCTTAGATCTAGGTGACAAGATCACGAGCTGTGGAGCATTTTTTTTTTCAAGTTCAATTTTTTTTTCAAGATTTGTTTTCTCTAGTACTAGAAATTTCAGATCTGGTTTATTCCAGATCTGGTTTTTAGTACTGGTAATATCTCAAATCACCCAAGCTTTCAAGTTCAAGCATTGATTGAAGTAAGTAGGCTCCTTCAGTAATCTTCTCTCCCCCCTCTCATTCCCTCTTTTGACTACCCTTTCTTTTTTAATTTAGGATTTTAATTTTAGTCATTACATTATTGTTATCCCTTTCCCCCAAGGTTCATGGCTAGTGTATGTGTTGGCTTTGCCCCTCCTAGCCATAGAACCATCAATTTATTGTTTTTATTTTAATTGTCTCTCTTTTCCTAAAGCTAAGTAGAGTAACCCTTGTAAGTTGTAAGAGTAACTCTCTGGTCAAGTAGGGAAGCTCATATTATGATGCATCCTCGGGCTAAGTAGAGAAACCTACTTGTGAGTCTTTCTCTAGCTTTATCCCCTTTCTTTTACATTATTTTTATTTCAGCATTTTTTTCCTTTATTGTTTTTTTTTTTAATTGCGTGGGTTGTTTATTTTCAATTATTTATTTATTTAATTTTAATTGCATGACTTGCGTCTTTAAATTCTTAGATGACGAATGGTTAGGACGTTATTTTATATACATATGTTTAGGATGATAGTTAGAATTAGATCACAACCATTAATAGGTTCACTTTCGCATTATTAAAAGAAAAAAAAGAAAGTGGCTGCTCTCCCTAAGTTCGACCCGTAGCTACATTGATCCATACGCTTGCGGTTACATTTAAAATTTCAAACAAGTTTTTGACGCTGTTGCCGGGGAGATAGTTCCATGTTATTTTTCACTTTCTTTTGGTAAATCGGAGTGCTTTATTTGCTTTATTTTGTTTTTTCTTTTCTTTTATTGAATTCCTGAGAAGATTAACTTGCAATAATAGTTGTATCAGTGGAGGCCGCCATGCCTCACAGTATGATAAAGACAAGTTTCGCCCTGTAGTAGTACCTCAGGAATTAACCTGAGCAACCCCGGATCCCTGCCGGTAAGCTCCTAAAATGCTAAAAAAAAAAAAAAAAAAATCAAATAAGAAAAAAAAAAGTGAGTTTTTCTTTCCATTCTTTTGTGTTTGTCTTACTCTAGTTGTGGATAGTTTTCTGTTGCATAAGTGTGTGGACCCGTGATTCTACCAATCGTTTAGTAAGAGTACCTATTTTAAGAATGGCAGAACAACCTAAGCCTACTTTAAAGGATAGATTCTACCCAGCCAGGGCAGCCCAACCTTCTTGCATTAGATTACTAGCTGCCACAGGGAACAATTATGAGCTTAAAACTCAATTCATCACTATGTTACCCCACTTCCATGGGCTATCCTCCGAAGATGCTTATTTGTTCTTGAGAGAATTTGAGGAGGTTTGTGTCCTCATTAAGATACAACAGCTCAGTGATGATGCTGCTAAACTTATATGCATTACCTTTTCACTCAAGGATGGAGCAAAAAGATGGTTATATGAGCTACCAACTAATTCCATACCACATGGGATCAGTTTACGGTAGCGTTCTTAAGAAATTTTTTTTCCTTACATAAAACAAACAAACTTAAGAGCGAGATCATGCAGTTCGGAAAAAAACCTCAAGTGTCATTTTCTACTCATGGAAAGGTTCCAAGACCTTCTCCAAGAGTGTCCCCATTATGGGATTGACAAATGATATCTTTGTCAAATAATTTATGAAGGGATAGACTACCATACCAAGCAGATGTTACAGTCTATGTGTCCTACAGGGTTCACAACTTAAACAAACAAAAACGAAGCTTGGAACTTTTTGGTTGACTTAGCTGAAAAGACAAGAGAATGGGAGTCTATTCAGGAAAGTGAGAGAACTATAGGAGGTAAAGGGTACTATGTCGATGGGATAGTAGCCAAGGAGGCCATTTAGATAGCCTCATTAAGAGAATAGAAACCCTTGTCCCTAAAGCACATGCCCCAGTCCACCAAGTCCAAAATCAGGTCTCTATGTGCAATTGGTGTCACTCCCCTGGACATGTAATGGAAGAATGCCCCAACAGTTCTGGAGGCAATAAAATTGTTAATGCTCTTTACTTGAACAACCCGTTTAGCAACACTTACAATCCAGGGTGGAGAAATCACCCTAATTTTTCATGGAGCCAAGGGAATCAAGGAGGTCCATCCAAATTTCACAACCAAGGGCAGCCTAGTCCCCAGAGGCCCAATTTTGCACCACTACCTAATTCTTTCCCTCAGCCTAATCTAGGTCTTTAGTCAAATTTTGATAGGCCCCCTCTCCAATCACCTTATCAACAACCCTCGGGGTTAACATCCACTAGAGAGGCGGTAAGAATTAGTGAGCTAGAGAAAAGCATGACCCTTCTCACGACAAGCCACAATAATGTGGAGAGGCAACTCACCAAACTTGTCACAATCATGCATGAGAAGGAGAAAGGAAAATTGCCTAGTCAGCCAGAGCCGAATCCTAGACATCAGGTGCTGACTCCACAAGGGCTACCTGCTCCTCAGCTCAATGTTGTACAGAGTCAACAACACCAAGGGCCCTCCAACCAGTGTAATGCGGTATATGCCCTACGGAATGGCCGAGAGTATCTACGGAATGGTACCACTCATTCTTCACCATCTAACCTTTCTGTTGACCCTCCAACTATCGAGGCTACTACTGTGCCTCCCATTTCAGGTTCGCTAGATGGACCTGAAGAGATTAAGGATGATTTGGTAGAAGTTATAAAAAATGATTCTATTAATAAGAGAACTTCTGATAGTATTTATGTTCCTCCTATCCCCTATCCTAACCGTTTAATGAATAATAAGAAGACAGCTTCAATGGAAAAAAATTTAGAAGTCTTCAAGAAGGTAGAGGTAAACATTCCTCTTTTGGATGTCATAACTCAAATCCCAGCCTATGCCAAAGTCCTCAAAGACTTATGCACTCATAAGTGTACCACAAGTGTACCCCAAAAGGCGTTTAGTAGCTAATATCAGTTCAATGATCACATAACCTATAACAGCCAAGTATAAGGATCCCGGGTGTCCCACTATCTCTTGTGTCATTGGCAACACTCGTATTGATTATGCCTTACTTGACTTTGGTGCAAATGTGAACCTTCTACCTTATCATGTTTATCAACAACTTGGATTAGGAGATTTGAAAGCTACAGGTACCACTCTCCAGTTGGCCGACCGTTCTGTCAAGATTCTGAAAGGGATGGTCGAAGATGTCCTACTTAAGGTAGGAGAATTTATTTTTCCAGTCGATTTTATTGTTTTGGACACCAAACCCTTCACCACTAGGGATAGATCCCTATCATTCTTGGAAGACCATTTCTTGCTACCAGCAATGCATTAATCAATTACCGGAATGGTCTACTAAATATATTTTTTGGCAACCACACTATGGAGTTCAACATGTAAGGTTGGGCAAGCAACCCATAATTTCTTCTGATGATATTGATGAAGAGGTCAATATGCTTGAGAATTTTTCTGATGACATTGTTAAAACTTTTGACATTGACTTTGATTCAGAATTTCAAGAGTGTATGGAAGAATTAGAAGATGATACTAAAAATTTCTTCTCTGATGTTTGGAGCCTTCATACACCCATGGAGCCCATTGATCCTCTATTAAATTCTCTTTCTAAACCCTCAATTGTTGATCCCTCTAAGCTTGATTTGAAAGAGTTGCCCTCTAACTTAAGGTATGCCTTCTTAGGAGAAGATCGAACTCTACCAGTAGATTTAACTTCAAGTAAAGAGGAAGAGTTAATCAAAGTTTTAAAAGAAAATAAGGAAGCCTTAGGTTGGACCATGGCAGATATTATAGGAATTTGTCCCTCAATCGTTTAACATCATATTCACCTCATGGAGGATTCAAAACCTTCTAGGGAACCATAAAGAAGGGCCAATCCTATGATGCAAGAAGCTATCAAGAAAGAGATCCTAAAGTGCTTGGATCATGGTATCATCTACCCTATTTCTAATAGCGAGTGGGTAAGTCCAGTGCATGTGGTGCCAAAGAAGTCAAGGGTCACAATAGTCTAAAATACTGAAAATGAGTTGATCCCTATCCGTGTCCAAATAGGATGGCATGTGTGCATTGACTACAGAAATTTAAATGCGGTAACTTGGAAAGACCACTTTCCTTTTCCTTTCATTGATCAAATGTTAGAGCGGTTAGCCGAACATGAGTATTATTGTTTCCTTGATGGTTATTCCGGCTATAACTAGATTTCCATTGCCTTAGATGACCAACACAAGACCACCTTTACATGCACCTATGGAACCTTTGCTTATCGACGTATGCCTTTTGGGCTTTATAATGCCTCTGCCACGTTCCAAAGAGGCATGATGAGCATTTTCTCTGATATGGTGGAACATTTTTTAGAAGTATTTATGGATGATTTTTCTATTCATGACTTCTCATTTTCTAATTGTTTGCATCATCTTTCTTTAGTACTCAAACGATGTAAAGCGACTAATTTAGTCCTCAATTGGGAGAAATGTCATTTCATGGTCACACAGGGTATACTGTTGGGTCATGTCATTTCCACAGAAGGGATTAAGGTCGATAGAGCTAAGGTGGACTTAATTTCTAATTTATCACCTCCCAAGTCAGTAAAGAACGTTCGTTCCTTCTTAGGTCATGCAGGGTTCTATCGTCGGTTCATCAAGAACTTCAGTTATATGGTTAGACCTCTCACCAATCTTTTGGCTAAAGAGCAACCCTTTGAATTTTCTAGTGAATGTCTCATGTGCTTTGATCAATTAAAGAAGGTGTTGACTACAACCCATTATTCAAGCTCCCTTATGGACTGAGCCCTTTGAATTAATATGTGATGCATCTGATTTAGCTATAGGGGCAGTCTTAGGGCAGAGAGTTGATAAACTTCCTCATGTTATCTATTATGCCAGTAGAACTCTCAATGATGCATATCTGAACTACACCACAACTGAAAAATAATTTTTAACTGTTGTATTTGCATTAGAAACATTTCTTGCATATCTGATAGGTTCTCATGTAATTATTTACACTGACTATGCAGCTATCAGATATCTTATTCAGAAAAAGGATGCCAAAGCACGTCTTATCAGATGGGTTTTGCTTATGCAGGAATTTGACTTAGAAATTAAGGATAAGAAAGGCAGTGAAAATTTGGTTGCAAACCATTTGTCCCGGTTACCTAATTCTTTGACTGTGAATACTCCAGTTAACGAGTATTTTTTCGACGAGCAACTATTTGCAGCATCTAGTGAACCTTGGTTTGCAGATATTGTAAATTTTTTAGTTACAAACAAGACTCTGGATCATTGGTCTTTCCAAGAGAAGTACTGTTTTCACTTATAGGTTAAGTATTCCTTTTGGGATGATCCTTACCTTTTTAAATCATGGCCTGACCAAATTATCCGGAGATGTATCCTTGATCATGAGCACCATTCTATTCTTTCCTTTTGCCATGATCAGGCTTATGACAGCCATTTTGGGCCTACTAAGACTGCAGTCAAGGTATTGTAATGTGGATTTTATTGGCCCAGTCTCTTCAAAGACGCCTTTGCTTATTGTAAGGCTTGTCCTTCTTGTCAGTCTTTAGGAAAAATCAATAGAAGGAACATGATGCCTCTTAACCCAATCCTCGTGGTTGAGGTTTTTGATGTTTGGGGAATAGATTTTATGGGCCCTTTCCCTAAGTCATGTGGATATGAATATATTTTGTTGGCTGTGGACTATGTGTCCAAATGGATTGAGGCTCGTGCTTGTAAGACCAATGACCATAAGGTGGTCATTCAATTCTTAAGGAAAAACATTTTTTCCCGATTTGGTACCCCTAGAGCTATCATTAGTGATAGGGGGAAAGTACTTTTGTAATAAGCCTTTTGAGGCCTTAGTGAAGAAGTATGGGATTTCCCACAAGTTGGCTACCCCATACCACCCCCAAACCAGTGGGCAGGTAGAAGTGTCCAACAAACAGATCAAGCAAATTCTAGAGAAGACAGTTAACTCAAATCGAAAGGATTGGTCTAACCATCTGTTGGATGCTTTGTGGGCGTATAGGACTGCTTACAAGACCATACTTGGTCAATCATCATACCATTTGGTATACGGGAAAGCCTGCCACCTTCTTGTTGAGTTAGAACATTGTGCCTTTTAGGCGATTAAGAAATTTAATTTTGATTTGTCTACCGCAGGAGCTCATAGAGATCTCCAACTATCTGAGTTGGAGGAATTGCGAAATGATACCTATGATAGTGCAAAAATTTTCAAGGAAAAGACTAAAGCTTTTTATGATAGGCACCTTGTTAAGAAATCTTTTATGCCTGGTGATAAAGTTTTGTTGTACAATTCTAGATTGCATATCTTTCAAGAAAAACTTCGTTCTTGGTGGGAAGGTCCTTACCTTGTGCAAACAGTATTCCCCCATGGTGCCGTAGAGGTTATGAATCCATCCACTTGAAAATTTTTTAAAGTTAATGGGCACCGTTTGAAGCCATTCCTTGAGTTACCTTCAATGCATGATGCAGAGGTCATGATTCTCCATGAGCCTCTTTATGATGATATTTAATCCCATTTGATAATTTCCTCTCCTTTGTCCTTCTTGTTCTATTGTCTTATCATTTTTTTTTCTTTTTCTACATTAAGGACATTGCACAATTTAAGTATGGGGGAGGGTTTGACTGTTTAGAACTTGAGGTAACTTTTAAGAGTTTTCTGGTGCTTTATACACACCCTAAAAAAAAAGAGAAAAAGAAATTAAGATCTAGGACCCATCTTGGTACTATAATCCCTATTGGGAGGATGGTAATGAATATGTCTTGAAGTGGGACCTCACTTAAATGATTTAGAGATACTTGTCTTAAGGTGTAGGACCATTTGTTAGTTGGTGTCCTTGTTCTTAGGTTAGGAGTTGAGACCATATTCTTAGCATGGTATAAAAATATATGATATGGATATGTAAATAAAGTGAAAATTGGTCAAAAAGTAGAAAGTAAGTATAGAATTTCTAGGAGCTAGACAGAATACAGCGCCTCATGAAGCGGGATGTTTTGATTGAACCTCTTAGGAAGGAACACTTCCGAAAAGAACTTAGCATCACTGTCTTTGTTGGCATATGCATAAAGCAAAACTACTTAGTAACTTGGGTTTCTGGTGTTTTCTCCACCATGTTATTCAGGCCAAATGTAGTGAAGTAGAATGAGTTCTCTACTAAAAAAAAAAGAAAAGATACCATTATGCCTTGTAGTTTATGATTGGCTAACGCTCCAAAACCTTAGTTCATGGTCTGTACCTTACAATGTGGTTTGCCTTAGGATTGGTCGTGCTTTAGAAGATACAAGGGTCGTTCCTATTTGAGATGTGTGATTATTCTTAAATCTAGATGGAGTATTAAAGTTCAAGTGTGGGGGTTCCTCGGTTGATGTGCTCTAATTGAAAAAGGGTGTGTGTTTTGTAGTTATTGAAAACTTTAAATGGTAATTTTTCAAGTTGATTTGAATTTTGGGTGTATATTCACTGCAGACACCCACGAGACACAACTCGTCCACTAGGGTAACTTAGGGGGTTAAAGGCTTGTTGCATGTGCTAAATGCAATCGTGATTCCTACGAAAGTGAGTTAGGCTTTTTTCTTTCGTTTATTTATTTATCTTGCTTGAGGACGAGCAAAAATCAAGTATGGGGGAATTTGATGAGCACAATAATGTGTGAAATATTACGGATATAAGTGTACATTTTGCCCCACTTTGGATAGTACTACTTTTATTTTTTTTGTTTTTTTATTTTTTTTCAGTTTCCAAGTCTACAAGAGAAAATGCTTAAATTGAATCAAGAACCAGTCCAAAGGTGGGACCCACTCATTGGTACCACATCCTTTCTCCTACAAAATCCTGAAGATTATTCTTTCTCCTTACCACCTCATAAGATCTTGAAGATGCTATGCGGAGATTCCTTTCTGATTTAATCAAGATTGCAAGATATTGGTTAATATTGCAAGGAAGGAATAGAATTTGTTAATTTTGGAAACAGATTCTCTCTTTCCTCACACAATATCTCAGAGAATGAGGATTTTTACCAAGATTTAATTTAATTTAATTTTCTTTTTTTTCTTAAAGAAGACTCGTAGAAGGAAGGAGGCAAGACAAAAGCCCTATAAAAGCTCCTTCCTCCCCCCTCCTATTTATTATTATTCCCCTTAGTTTATTTTCTAGTTTATGCTTAGTTTTCTTCTCTCTCTCCCTCTCTCACTCTCTTTAGTTTTAGTTCTTCTTTATTTTTGCTTTAATCACTTTTGCAATAGTTTTTTATGTCAATTAATGCAAGCACTCTTTTATTCTTGTTCAGCCTTTTATGTTTATGATTTATGCAATTGAGTTGTAATTTTTAAAGTTATAGTTCTAGGCTTAGATCTAGGTGACAAGATCACGAGCCGTGGAGTATTTTTTTTTTCAAGATTTGTTTTCTCTAGTACTAGAAATTTTAGATTTGGTTTATTCCAGATCTGGTTTTTAGTACTAGTAGTATCTCAAATCACCCAAGCTTTTAAGTTCAAGTATTGATTCTAGTAAGTAGACTCTGTCAGTAATCTTCTCTCCCCCCTCTCATTCGCTCTTCTGACTACCCTTTCTTTATTAATTTAGGATTTTAATTTCAGTCGTTACATTATTACTATCCTTTCCCCTAAGGTTCATCTCTAGTGTATGTGTTGGCTTTGCCCCTCCTAGCCATAGAGCCATCAATTTATTGCTTTTATTTTAATTGTCTCCCTTTTTCTAAAGCCAAGTAAAGTAACCCTTATAAGAGTGACTCTCTAGAGAAACTCATATTATGATGCATCCCTCGGGCTAAGTAGAGAAACCTACTTGTGAGTCTCTCTCTAACTTTATCCCCTTTCTTTTACTTTATTTTTATTTCAGCATTTTTTTCCTTTATTGTTTTTTTTTTTAATTGCGTGGATTGTTTATTTTTAGTTATTTATTTATTTAATTTTAATTGCATGGCTTGCGTCTCTAAATTCTTAGATGACGAATGGTTAGGACGTTATTTTATATACATATGTTTAGGATGGTAGTGAGAATTAGATCACAACCATTAATAGGTTCACTTTCGCATTATTAAAAGAAAAAAAATAAAGTGGCTGCTCTCCCTGAGTTCGACCTATAGCTACACTGATCCATACGCTTGCGGTTACATTTAAAATCTCAAACAGTTCCTGGGCTGGTTTTATCCTGATGGGGTTAACCCTACCATTCCAAGGGTACTTCCGCGAACTGTGGAGCATGATACATCCCTCGGCCTTCCCATCTATTATGATTGTGTATCGTTACCCTTCTCCTACTGTTGGTTTGACTTTCTTATGTCCTTTTAACTGACATGGTTTATTGTCTCCTGAGGCTTATGTCGAGATCCACTGCATGCATAAGGGTCATTGTATACTGTGAGACTGGGCGGACACACTCCCAGGGCGGACATGCTCCCTGGTATTCCACATTCCCCTTGATCCTGTCTTGTCATTCCATCTTCCCCCTCTCCCCCTCTCCCCCCTGCAATTCCGACGAATTGTTCGCAGCTTTTATTGCGCAGGGCCTGAGGGGCACCTCTTCATCCAAAGCTGTGGCTGACTTGGCCCTAGTGGATGAGGGTCCATCTTCTCAAGCAGAGGACACGGACCGGAAGTTTGACAAGCCGCTGATTTTGACACTTTATGTACTTACCTCATATTATGTTTCTCAGGAAGTGGAAGTTGCCAAACTTCAAAGGAACTTGGACAACCTATAGGTGCAATATGGCGTGGAGGCAGCCGATGACGTGATGATTGGGGTGGATGACCTTGGCTCTTCAGATGATGATGCTCAATCTTAGGGCCTTCTGTCTTTCCTTTTTCCTACACATTGTCTTAAAACACGGATTCTTGATAGAGATGGGATTAGCACACAGGATTTTTTTTTTTAATTTTTATTGTACTGTGAGATTCTTATATTGGAATCAAAATTTAAATTTGAAAGTTCCGTAAAAAATATTTTGGGTTTTTTAGACTTTGAATTCTCTTAGGCACAGTTGATTCCACTACTCAAGATTAATTTAGAATAACTGAAGTGATGCCAAAGTCTAAATGTTGTATCATTAATAAAATGAATTTACATCAAAGTAAGGATTTATATTTCTAGCCTTGGGACTAAAGATAGGATAAATGGGTCACAATTTGGAGGAAAACTCTTGGGGTTGGTAGAAGTTCACCAACTCCTCGGGATCTTCTGGCTCCAATCCATACTGTCGCATAATGTAAGATGGTAGATAAAAAGATGTATGAGTTAACCCCATCAACCTAACGTAATTTCACCCGGGGGCCTTCAACAAGAAACTATTCTCAGGCCACCATGAGCAATTCCACCTTATATCTTGAGTAGTCTTCCTTTGCAGATATTTTTCCCAATCTGTGATAAGCTTCACCTCTGGGACTTCTTTTATCCTGATAATGAGAAACCTTCACCTGACTTCCATTCAGAGGCTTGACTATTTGCAACATTTCGAGCAACTGAGGTTGAAAAATAGCAGGGCTTCCTTGGTAATGATCGGTTCTGAACTTGTAACTAAAGCTCATTGATCGGGTCATAATTATTCATGAAATTAATATCCAATTGTTAATTTTAATTTGATTTTCATTAGTAATTTGACCACATATTGGTTTGATATTAAATGGACGGAGATGTTGCAGTCTAGAAGCAAGGGTAGAGGATCAAGGGAAGAATTGGAAATTCTAAGAGAAAAAAAGAATAAAAAAAATAGTAAAAAGGGAAATTAAAGAGAGAGAGAAACGATTTTCTCTTTCTCTCCCTCTTCCATGTCTAGCTCTTCTTCCGTCTCCTACTTTCTCTCCTCCTTCTCTCCTTCTCCTACTTTATCTCAACATTTTCTCTCTCCTTGTCCTAACTCCTAATCATCTCCTAAAATTTCTCCTATTCTTAGTCGACCTCTACCTTTATCTCCCTCTTTTTCCTAATCCCTCCCTCCCACCGAATCTCTCCCTCCTACAATTCTTATTTTATCTCTCCATTCCATATCTCTCTCTCCTTCTTTTCCTTCCTTCTCATGCCCTCCATTACTCACGGCTCTTTCTTCCTAGATTTTCCACCGAACCCTTCTCTCTCTTTCCTAATCCCACACAATCTCTACCATTCCACGCACTCTTCTCTCTCTTCCTTTTTTTCTCTCCTAATTGCATTCGATCTCTCCCATCTCTCACCGAATTTCTTTCTCTTTTTATTTTCTTATTTTCTCTCCCCCATCCCATGGTCTCCTACATCTTACACACATTCTCTCTCTCTCTCTCTCTCTCTCTCTTTTCCCTATTTCTTCTCTTTTCTTTCCTACTCCAATTCTAACTCCCATCACCCACACACTTTCTCTCTCTCTCCTCATATATCCCTCTCGATCCTTCTCTTTAGGGAGACTTTTCACATTCATTCTTTAGGAATTAAGGCTGCCAGATCACACTTTCACATACATCATAGCTAGCTGGATTTTCATTCTTGGTTCTCATAGTTCTCTTTTCTTTAGGGATTGCACCTTCTTGTGGATGGATTTGCAGGGACAACATTGCATAGAGAGGATTGCCATGACACCAAGGGTTCATCCCCATCATCATCATTGCTGCCATTCATCCATTAGCATCATGAGCGGCTAAGTTCCTTTCTATCTTTAGGTCTAGATGAAGTTTTAAGTTATTGTTATTTAATTTTTGGTTTAAATTCATACTTGATTATTTGATGTTATAGACCCCTCCCATTGTGGATGATTTTTAACAGTTAAATTAGTTTAGGATATTTGTTTCTGTGATTCAATTATTCTATTCAAGCAATGGTATTTCATGTGATTTTTGGTAATGTGAGGGTAGCGGCCGGAGAAATGGGCTATCCCCTGCCGTCCACTCTCCTCTCTCTCTCTCTCTTTTATGTGAGGGGAGGGTAGAGGCCGGAGAAATGGCCTATTTCGTAAGAGCGTAAAATTCGTCATTTGAGACGGGTGTTTGATGATGGTCCAATTCGGAGATTGGGATCATACAAATGGGTTTTGGAGTCGCCACCTAGGGTTATGGGCCTAGGACCCTGGGCTAGGCCCGATTCCTAAGAAAAGGGCCCAAAATTTGGTCTGGCCCAGAGATTTAGGGTAAGTGTCAGGTTACAGAATTGGGAAGGTGTTAGGCACCCAATCTACCCAGTTCAACAGGTCTTCTTGCTAAATGCTTGAGAACGAACATTTTTCACAATTATTACTATTCCACATTAATTGAATTCAAACTACTATATACACTTAAACAAAGTATGTATAAAGTCTACATTATGACAAGTTGGTTGAGAAATTATACCTGAACTTAACCCCTGTTTCGGGTCAAGAGGGGTGGGCCCCTCATTAGTACTGGCTTGGACTATCTTTCAAATTCTCCTGCCTCAGGGGAAGATGGTCTTAACCTCCAACTTCGTTTCTTGAGAGATGCTGATTGTGATGGTATGCGGACAAGATTCCGATTAGGAATGGTTACTGTCGGATTGGGATTCGGATAGAGCTTTGGCTAGGGAAGGCTTTTTCTGGAATTGGATTCGGATAGACCTTTGGCTAGGGAATGTTATTTTCGGGCTTGGGATGAGGTGGCACTTCGACAGAGCTTCCATTGGGAATGGCTATTTCTGGATTTAGGATGAGGTGGAACTCCAGTAGAGCTTCCACTGGGGATGGGCTAAGGGAGGGCTAGGCTGAGGTGGCACTTCGGTAGAGCTTCCGCTAGGAATGGCTATTTCTAGAAAGATTCCAGGGACACTCGGATAGGGGTTCGGCTAGGAATGGCTATTTCTAAAAAGAAACTGGATGATCTAAAAATGGATTGAAGAACTCCAAAGTCCCGAAGAACACTTTGAAGATCCAAACAAAGTTTGAAATCTTAATAAAGATCTCTTTGTAGACCCAAAGGACCTCAAAAAATGGGGGGGGGTTTCTATCTCAGGAATGCTCAAGAACGCTCAAGAACGCTCAAGAACACTCAAGAACACTTAAGAACACTCAAGGGAGGTGGCTTAAGAACATACTATTTTTGGTGTTTTTGGCTAAAAACTGGATCTAACTAAGAATTTGGATTGAAGATCTTTGAGATCCCGAAGAACACTTCGAAGATCCGAATGAGTTTTCGGATCTTGATGAAGATCGCTCTGAAGATCAGAAGAAATCAAGAGGGGCAGGGGAGGAAAATTTCACCTATGAAAGAGTGAAGGGGGATTCTGGTGTGTTGGTCCATTTTTTCTAAGGGAGGGGGTATTTATAGTTTTTTCCGGCCAAATAGGAGAGGGGGAATCCCTTTATCTGGGGATGAAAGGGGGGCTCTTGCCTAAAGTAAGCGGATAGGGTTTTTGTCCAATGGGTAGGGGGGATTTGAAGGTAAAAATGGGTGGGGAGGGCTTTTGTTCAATGGGTAAAATGGGATTTTCAAAAAAATGGGAGGAGAGAGAAATTTTAGCTAAAAAAGTGATTTTTTAAAAAACGGGAGGAGAAAGGAACACCAATCCCAGCTGCTGACGGCGGCGCACGGGACCAGGCTGAAGTGGCCAAGGTATGGTCAGTTTAGGTAGTAGTGTGGGTGACATCACGGGTGCACGATGGATGACGCGTGGGTAATGGCAGAGGTGGTGTGGGCATGGGCAACGAACGCATGCATGCATGGGTGTGCGGGCATTGGGAACAATGTGTGTGGGTCAGGCTGGCATGGGTGTGTGGACAACATGCATACTGTGCAGGCAAGGTGTGCATAGCTATGCAGCAGGGGCATGCACAACATATAATGGGGGCATGCATATTGTGCGACAAGGGCACACAGCGTGCAGCGGGGGCACACAATGTGCAGCCAGGGTGCCAAGCTATGTGGCAGGGGCACCTAGGCTATGTGTCGGTGGCACGCAAGCTATACGGCGGGGGCACGCAGGTTGTACAATGGGGGCACGCAGTAGGCAGTGGGGGTGCGCAGGCTGTGTAACGGGGGCACGCATCATACGGTAGGGGCGTGCAGGCTAGGCTAGGCTAGGTAGGGGTGTCAATTCCTAAACCGAACCGGTAAAACCGGCCGGACTGAACCGATAACAACCCGGACCAAACCGAACCGAAGCCTTATTGGTTCGGTTCGGTTTCAAGTATTGTAACCCCAAAACCAAACCGAACCGCACCAAAAACCGGATGAACCCGAAACCAAACCGAAACCGGCTCAAAACCCGGACCGAAACCGAAACCAAACCGGTAAGAAACCGAAACACTCCAAAATTCATTAAAAAAATTAAAATTTGAATAGTTTTGTATACATTTGTATGGAAAATCGAATTCAAACTAGACCAAAAATCAAAACCAACCCGGTTACAAATCGATTTAAGAAATCGAAGTTCAACAATTCATCATTTGGTTGTTTCCTAATGGCTCCATACCGGTTTAAAAAATCGATCCAAACCGAAATGAACCTAATAAATCCAAACCGGTACCAACCCGAACCCAAACCGCACTGAAACTGACACCGGACCGAAACCGATAAATCCTTATTGGGTCGGTTTCGGTCACTTCCAAACTCACACCGAAACCGGTGGAACTGGACCGAAACCGCACCGACCCGGACCGTTGACACCCCTAAGGCTAGGCTAGTTGGGCTGGTTGGCTAGCTTGGCTGGCTGGCTGGCTAGTTGGTGTGCGCGACATGCGGGCGAAAAAAATGTGATTTTTTAGGGAAGATTGCAGGCAATCCGACTATTCGATTTTGGCGTACCTTATATCGTCAGAATTTTATTTCTGAGCACTATCCATTTGTAAGATCATCTTGATCGGATTCCTCCATATATAAAAAGCTAAAATTGGACCCCCTCCTCTCTCCGCGTGGGGATTTCCAGGGTTTTGGGTAGGGAATGTTTCCATCAGCATCTCTGTTGGTCGGAAGCCAGAAGTGGCGTCCAAGATCCATATTTCATCATAGCCAAAGGAGGGTGACAAAATTAGGTGTTTACAGAATGCCCCTCTTTGGTCAAGGCTGTGCCAACAGCTGAAGGGAAAAGAAAAGAATGACCACATTTTGTCACCCGGAGCATGTACTGCTATCATCTTGCTCAGTTATGACAGAGTCAAAAAATGCAACAGATAATATCTCCTAACTACTTTGAAGTGGAGGACTTACCTGGGGCTGCCAATTGTGGAAAGGAATTCACTGTTCTTCCAATCCTGCAAAAAAAGTTAGTACTTTGATCTTTGATTTTCCTTAGTTGGGCTTCACATGTGCTAATTCAGGAATTTTGGTCTCTAGGCTGGGTCCTTTGACCAAATCTGGACTATCTGGGACCGAAGGTTATAAGAGAGGAATTCGTTGCTTTTCCAATCCTGTAACAGGTAAAACACTTGATTATTTGATTTTCCTTAGCTGGGCTTCACATGTGCTAGTTTAGGGAATTTTGATCTCCAGGCTTGTTCTTTCGAAACAATCTGGACCATATGGTCTTCCTGGGCTGGGCTATCAGGTTTTTCAGGGGAGTTCTTTTGAACTGGGCTGGGCTATCTAGCCTTGTCAATTACATGAAAGAAACTTGCTGCTCTTTCCACCTTGTAAAAGACAATAACAATTGATTTAGATTTTTTATTTGAATTTTAAATTTTGATGCTTAATTTGGAATCTTTTAATTCTTGCTTTTGATTTGGAATTTTGTTCATTGATTTGGTTTGAATTTTGATGCTTGATTTGGAATCTTTTAATTCTTTGGTTCTTCTTTGAATTGAATTTGGACTTCTGAATTGGAATCCTAAAATAATAATTTTTTTATTATAAAATGGGCCCTCTCCCCTGTTCATTCTTCATTTTAGTTTTTCTGAGTGAAGTGAGTTCCTGGAACTCTCTGGTTTTTCTTGGAATTTTCATTCCTATTTTTGGAGTTTTTGACCTATTTCTTAAAGTTCTTGAAGATCTTCATCTTGTTCTTGAAGGAGGACTTATTTGAAGAATTTGATATTCTTGTGAGCTTTTATGCAAATTAAAAAACTTTATAGGGCTTCTTATAATTTATGAAAGTTTATGGGGCTCTTTGCAATTTTGAAAAATTTCTGGGGCTTTTGTAATTTTTGAAAATATGGCTGAAAGGAGAAAGAGGAAGACTGTGGGAGAGGTCCAGCTCGAGAGTTACAACAGTCCTTCTCATAGGGATAAGGGCCTGGCCGACTAGTATTTCAGGCAGACTCTTGACAACAGTCGGAATCATATCCACAACTCCATATGGGTTCCTGGGAAGTCTTTACATTTCATTCATTATTTTAATTATCTTTTATTTCTGTTTTGTTGTTCTTTTTTTTTTATTTATCATATTGTTTTTGCTTTTTTCTGTTTTTTCTTTCTTTATTATTTATTTATTTATTTATTTCTATTAGCATGAGGGGAACTAACCGCCTACCTTAGCCTCCTATGGCCATTCGAACATGGTTCAGTTCTGGCATACGATACTCCCTCACAGGATGAAGGAGATGATTGATGATACCTATCTGTGCCGACTGGTCTTTGTAGAGACCCAAAATTTTAATCCAGCATTGGTGGGGGCCCTGATGGAGTGGTGATGGCCGAGTACTCACACTTTCCACCTTCTTATTGGCGAGATCACCCTTACACCTATGTGCTTCTATGCTTTGATAGGCATTCCATTTGGGGATAGATCCATGACCCTACCCGCAGGATTTTTGACTGCCAGAGAGTTTGTAGATCTAACCGGTATCACCATTAAAGTTGGCCAGACATGCATTTGCCTAGGGGAGATTAGTGCTCGATGGTGGAAATTCGTCCTGGGGGAGAATCCAGGCAACATGTCTCAGGTGGCATGTTCGTTCTTGCTATTCACTATGGGTCAGTGCCTCTTCAGTGACCTCCGATGGGGAGTAGATATTTGCCTGGTGTACTTCCTCAAAGATCTTTGCACAGTAGATTCCTGGGATTGGGGCGGGACCGCCTATGCTTATCTCCTGTGGTCCCTGGACCTGTTGTCCTATGGAGATAGGGGCTTTAAGGGGGTAGGCTACATTATCTAGGTAACTTTCCTTCTCATATCTATTTTCTTTCAGTCATTTGGTCTGCACTTTCTTACTTTGATTTCTTGAAACAACCCTAGTGTTTTGAGCACCTGGAGACCATAGCCCCTAAACTGAGGGATCCTGAGACATTCTTCTTCCCCCTGGCCACCAAGTGGGGAGATAACTAGGTGGTTCGGGCCCGATGCTATCCTCCAGGGACCACTGCTCGTTCTCTTTTGAAAGATCTCATTGAGGTACGCCATGTCTGACATTGAAATTCTATTTGCCTGATGCTGTACTTAACCTTTCTTGGTTTGGGAGGTTACTTGGAGACCATTCCATGACTTCGTATTTTTGGATTCTGAGAGAGAGTCGCCTTGGCTCATAAACTGTCTGAGAATCGAGTCATTTTTCAGGGCATGTGGGGCCATGCCTAGTACTTAAGAGAGAGAGTAGTACCCCAGTGGTCAAATGTCGATCCACACCCTTCTCCCGGTCTTCCTCCACCCACCATGCACTGTCCAGAGATCATCCCAACGGACGAGATGTGGCACTTGGCCAATGGAGTTTGGGAGGACTCCTTTCTTGATCTGGATAGGGACTACGAAGCCTTCCTAGAGGAGGAGACAGTGTGCACCCCTCTCAATCCTAATGGTCCAGTGGTATTTTACCCTTTCTTGAGTATTTCCTACAGATTCTTCCTTGTTTTGGTCTTAACTGATGTTCTTTCAGGGGAGATTAAGACGTGTAGATCCTTCTGCCATTCGGTCGCATGCCAGTGCTACCAATCCTTCACAAGCAGGGCACTCTACTAGTGTCGGTAGGTCTCTCAGGGTTGCTAACGTCCCCTTTCCTTGCTTCCCTGCCTGGACCTATCCCAACACGGCCAACCCCAGTTTCCCTCATCTTCTGGAGCCAAACATAGATGTAGACGCTTCCCTTGGGCTGCCTATTCCTTATGATTATGTGAGTATTTGATCATTTTCTAATTAACTCTTGAATTCCTTTGGCTGATATGCTCTTTCTCAGGTGTCCCCAGAGGTCTATATTGAGATTAGGAGGATGCACTATGGTCTGTGCGAGGTAATAGTTGCCAAGGTATTTCCCACTTTCCTCTTTCTTTTGCCCTTCTTATTTTATTATTCTTCTTCTTGATCCTTTCCTGTATTCCTTAGGATTGAAGGATCGTTGCCTTGGAGAGCCAAGTCAGTTTCTACGAGTAAGAAATTGCACAGTAGGATGCATTGATTCAGGACCTGACCCACAGGCTGGAGAAGGTTAGGCTAGCATCTGTGGATTCCCCAGTGCTTCATGAGGATGGTTCAAAATACAATTTAGATGATGGCTTCTGACCCATAGGGATTTCTTCCTGTATTTCCTACAAACACAAACATATGGACATTTTCTTTTTCTTTTTCCCTCCCCTTGTTTGTTCATCATTTCATTTTAACATCTTATAAAAACTTACTTTTGGCACAAATAAAATCTTTCTTCTTTTTTTGTTTTTTCTTTGCTTGCAATACTTAGGCACAATCAATTCCATAACTCAAGTCATAATTGGAATAATCAGGATAACAAGAAAATTCAAATATTTCCTCATTCCATTATCAAGTGAATTACATTAAAAGGGGGATAACTTTCCTACCACAGATGGGAGAGGTGAATAACAAGGTGGGGGGACAATTCTTGAGGTGGGTGAAAGTTCTCTAACTCTTTTGGGTCCTTCTCCTTGAGCCCGTATTGTCGGCTGATGTACATAGGCAAATAAAAGGACGTGTGAGTCAATCCCATCAATTTGACATAGTTGTGGCCAGGGGTCTTCATTAGAAAATCTTCTTGTGGCTTTTCTGGGCATCTCCATGCGATATCCTACACAGTCCTTTCTTGCAGGTACTTTTCCCAATCGGTGATAAGGTTGAATTCTAGAACTTCTCTCTTATCCCAGTAGCAAAAAACTCGAGTGGGCTTCCCCTTAATGGCTTGGTGGGCTTCATCTTCTTGAGGAGCCAAATCTAAAAAATTGTAGGACTCCCCTGATAAGATCTAGTCCAAATCTATGGCCATAGCTCTTGTCATCAAATCCCTTGAACGTTTTTACAAGAACCGTAGGGATGATGTCACCTCCCTTCTTCAACTATTTTACTACCTCAATCAGAACAGATGATGCACTATGCCCGGGAGTGCGAAGAACATAACGAACTATCATGCAAAGTAAATAAGCATCCAGGGATCTCTACTGATGGATTCCTCCCATTGGTAGACATTGGATAAAGATCTGAGCCACCTTCAGAATTTCAATCTTCCCATTCCTGACAAACTGCTTTACTTTTTCTTCTTTCCATATAAAGAAATCCTAAATTTCCTCTAAGCAATCTTCCTTTAAAGAGGGTTGGAACAAACTACCTTTGGGTGGAGATAGCATACAAACCCGAAATTCTTCAAGAGTTGGGCAAATCTCAACTAATCCAAACCGAAATGCATGTAGGTTGGCATCCCAATGTTAAGGCACCTATCGGAGTAATTGGTGATGTAGCTTCACACATTTAACCCGGTCAAGAAATGACACATTCATGGATTCTAGCAATCTTAGTGCCCTCATATTTATTTCTAAGGTCCATTTCCTCAACGTCTTATCCAATGAGCCCATGAATTTTCCTAAAACCAATACAAACAACAAGATATGATGATTTATCAAAGCATTACTCATTAGCTAATGATTCAAACAAGCATTTACTGCTGTTGCATCAAGCTCTTCTTTTTTTTTTTTGACTTTGATTGACCAAAGGTGGAGAACAAACTAGCCTTGATGAACTGGTGCCGGGTGGTAACTTTCTTTTAGGGGATAGAATCCTGGATAAGAATGGATGGACCATAGGTGAATGACAGATACCTAATTGCCTTACATGCCAAATAACAATTCTTGGGGGATAGAATCCTAGATAAGAAGTGATGGACCAATGGGTGGATGACAGATACCTAATGGCCTTTTATGCTAAATGGCAATTCTTAGGGGACACAAACTATGATGATCTTTTAAGATACTTTGATTATTAATCAAGGAACCAATTTATTGCCTTTAGATTATTGAGACTGCACTTGCCCATGTCAAGTTGTCTATGTATCCCTTGAAAGGAATCAGGCTTAATGTAGTTCAGGCTATTTGCCCTTTCAGACATAATATTTCTTGAGTTGATTTATGTTAACCAGTCCGGGTATTTCTTTGCCGTTGTGGTCTATGAGTTTCACAGCTTTGCTTGGTAGGATTTCTTTGACAGTGAATGGGCTACTCTAGTTGGGCTTGAATTTTCCTCTTGGGTCATGAATTAGGGCTCTTTGTTCTTGAAGAACAAGTTTTCCTTCTTCTGTGTGACGAGGCTTCACATTCTTGTTGAAGGCCTGGGCCATTCTCAGTTGATATTTCTTCAGATTATCCATAGCTTTCATGCGCCTTTCATTGAGAAAATTGAGCTCATCATGTCTGGCCTTTACCCACTCTCCTTTAGGTAGCTGACTATCAAGGAGTACTCTTAAGGACGGTACTAGGATTTCTACGTGTAGAACCGCCTCAACTCCATACACCAAAGAGAAAGATGTTGCCCCTGTCGAGGATTGTACAGAAGTGTGGTATGCCCATAAGGCAAGGGATAATTTATTAGCCCAATCCATGTGTGTTTCCGTCATTTTTTGTAGAATGACTTTGATATTCTTGTTAGCTGCTTCTACTACCCCATTGGTATGTGTCTTGTAAGTGGTAGAGCAGTGCCTTCTGATACCGAACTTTGTGTAGGTTTTATCGGTCTTGCCCTAGAAGTGGGATTCTTGATTTGATATCAATTCTTGAGGTACTCCATATCGCGTAATGATATTTTCTTGGACGAATTTCGCTACCTTAGAAAATGTGAGGACTGCATAGGACTTAGTTTCTACCCACTTGGTGAAATAATCAATGGCTACCAAGATGAACTTGTGGCCATTGGATGACTTAGGGTTGACCTTTCCAATGATATCAATACCCCAAGTGGAGAATGGCCAAGGTGAACTGAGCGAATGCAACTCTGTTGGTGGGATATGTATGATATTAGCAAATATCTGACACTTGTGGCATTTTCTGACAAAGTCCACGTAATCTGCTTCCATTGTGCTCCAGTAATATCCTAGCCTGAGGATCTTCTTAGATAACATCTTGACATTCATGTGGAGTCCACATAGACCTTGATGAATTTCTTCCATGATAGTTGTAGCTTGTTCCTCATCTACACACAACAACTGTATTCCGTCATAGGATCTCTTGTATAACAAATCTTCTTGGAGAATAAATTGGGTGACATATCTCCTCAGAAACTTCTTCCACTATATGAGAGAACCAAGACCGACCGTCCACAGTGAGAGAGTTTACAGAATTCTGATAAATGGGCCTACTTCTTTGTTCTACCAAAAATGGTTGGACTCTAGCCATAGGATTGCACTCTACCATAGAACCCAAGGTTGCAAGGGCATCAGCAAATCTGTTGTTATCCCTATGGAAGTATTTGAATGAAATCTTTTCAAAGTGTTCAATCACCTCTTCCAGATGTTCTTGATATGGCTTCAACTTTTCATCTCTAGATTTTCACTTTCCCTGTGTCTGACAGATGACAATGGATGAATCACCATAAACCTTGATCCTTTTCACCCCAATGGTTAAAGTAGTTTTGAGCCCCAAAGTACAGGCTTCATACTCAGCAATGTTGTTGGTATAGGAGAAGTCAAGGAGAAATGATGAAGGAAAATAAAGGCCATCATGAGTGACTAGCAATATTCTCGTGCCACATCCCTTTTGATTGGCCGCTTCATCAAAGAATAACTACCATTCATTAACTGTATCTTCTTCCTCTACCGTTGTGATTCCTTCATCGGGAAAGGCATCATCCAAGGATCTTCAATCTTCTGTGGGGCGAGCAGCCAAATGATCATCTATGGCCTTCCCCTTAATAGATTTCTGAGTAACATAGGTGATGTCAAACTTTGATAGAAAAAGTAACCAATAGGCCATCCTTCCTATTAAGGCCGATTTCTCGAAGAGATATTTGATGGGGTCCATCTTTGAGATCAAGTGCATCAGATAGGAAACCATGTAGTGTTGCAACCTTTTAATTGCCCAAATCAACGCAGCATAAGTACTTTCCAAAGATGTATACCGAGTCTCATATTTCAGAAACTTATTACTGAGATAGTATCTGGCATGCTCTACCCCCTTTTCTGTTTCCTCCTATGCTAGCAAAGAGCCCATGGAATATTCTTCCACGAACAGATACAATAGAAGTGGTTCTCCTTCCACTGGTGGTGTCAATACTAGTGGGTTCATAAGGTACTCCTTGATCTTGTCAAAGGTTATTGGCATTGCTCATTCCATTTCGTGGGTTGATCCTTCTTTAGCAGCTTAAAAATTGGTTCACAAATTGTAGTCAACTGAGCTATGAATCTGCTAATATATTGGATGTGACTTAGAAATCCTCATATTTGCTTCTCAGTCCGAGGCATGGGCATTTCCTGAATTGCCTTGATTTTGATAGGGTCTACTTTAATGCCTCTTTCACTCACCAAGAAGCCTAACAACTTTCCCGCTGTTGCCCCGAACACACTTTTGAGGGATCAACTTCAGCTGATACTTCTTGATTCTTTCGAAGAATCACCTTAGTGCGGGAATATGCCACTGCCAATCTTTTGACTTTACTATCATGTCGTCCACATAGACTTTCACATCTTTATTCATCATGCCATGCAATATGGCCATGGCTGCTCTTTGATATGTTGCCCCGGCATTCTTCAGTCCAAAAGGCATCACCTTGTAACAATAGGTTCCCCATAGAGTGGTGAAGGCTGTCTTCTCATGGTCCTCTGGGTGCATGCTTATTTGGTTGTATCCCAAAAATCCATCCATGAATGATAAAAAAGCATGCCTTGCCATATTATCCACCATACATCAACATGATGTAATGGAAAATCATCTTTGGGGCTTACTTTGTTAAGATCTCGAAAGTCCACACAGATTCGTACCTTTCCGTCTTTCTTCGATATTGGTACAATATTGGCCAACCATTAGGGGTACTTCACCACTTGCAGGAACCTCGCATTCCATTGCTTCACAACTTCTTCTTTGATCATTTCACTCCATTCTAGCCGCATTCTTCAGAGTTTCTGTTTTATTCGCTTTGCCCCAGGGTAAGTCGGCAATCGATGCTGCACGATGTTGGGGTTGATACCAAGCATATCCTTATAATACCAAGCAAAGACCTCGGTGAATTCCTTCAGAAGATTAATCATTCGTTTTGATTCTTTGTCATCAAGGGTAGTGCCAATTTTCACCTCTCGAAGGCATTGGTTAGTTCCTAGATTAATAACCTGAGTATTCTCACGAATGGGTTGGGCTTTCTTTGGTTTGTATTGTTTTATTAATTCTTGATAGTTATTAAGATCATCATCGGAAAAAGGAGGCAAGTCATACTCAGAATCAAAAATTTCATTCATAAAAGGAGTAACAGACTCGATATACAAGGGCTCTGGACTCTTCTCAAGAGGGGAGGCTGACACGAAATCATAAACAATAGATTTCACTACATAATCGATAATTGGCTTGATGCTTTTGCCAGGGGTATTTAGGCTGGTTGACTCAAAAGCATGAGTAAACTCAAAGTTTTCTCCAATGCTTGTTTAGTTCAGAAGTGGTTCAATGGCTTGATGGATGAGGAGATGTGGCAAAGGGCCTTCTTCTCTTTCTGAGAAAGTTGCTGCAACTTCTTCAATGACGCAATAGTTCCCCTGAGTAGGTGCCCTCTTCTTCACAAATGCCAGATGATCAATCTCATGCTCTCAGAAGCCGAACTTTCTGAGGGGTGAAGATCGGTGGAGAATGCTCAATCCTTTTTCTATTAAGTCCATCTTTTCGAGCCTATTGAGGGATGCCATCCCGGTACCTCGATCACATCTTTGACCACCTTCATAGCCTTCCCATTGCAATTGGTTCAGGCACAGTACATACAAACCATCATCCTCTATGCTCTTCTATATTTTGCAAATGTGTTTCTTCCTCCAAAAGGATGGGGCTTGAGCTCATGCAACTCTCGGGCCCTTGGCTCTTGTAGGAGGGAGCAAATGAAGTCTTTCACATCAAGGGAAAGTGGTAGACTCCAGGTGAGTCTTGTCTTCTTTTCCCACTCCCTTTTCAGGAGCAATTCTTTAGATTGGATTAGTATTGTGGGGTTACTAGAGGTGAACCCATCTTCAATCATTACAACTTCCGCTATCCCAGTAAAGCGGCTGTCTTGATCACTTTTCTTAACCAACATTTGCTATTGTTCCACTTCATGAGTCACCCAATTGAACTCATCTTAGAAGAATACTTCAAGTCCTGGTTGCATCTTGGTGGCGGTTTCATCAAACCATTGCTCCACATTTTCGCAAAAGGGAAGTCCTCTCCTTCTTTCACGAAGTACCCATTGAGAGTAGGGTAGTAAGTGACGGAAATCTTCCTAGTCATCTTCAGCATTTTCTATCCTTTGGTGGTTGGAGGAGTGTACCCAAGACCATTCTTCCCTTTGGTCACTGCCAAACTAGGCTACTTTGGAACTCCTTGATGATATTTCCCTAGCCCTGTGCTAGGAAAGTACTGCATATTCTTCATCATGTGATTCACTGGCGGACTCCAGATGGCTTCATAGTTAGCTGGGATTTTCTCCTTTGGAGCCTCTTTGGCAATGGCTGGCAAGTGATGTCTAATTCAAAACCACTCAGTTGCACCTTATGGTCTTGTTCTTCTCCATTTTCAATGTTGGCCAAAGTGTTAACCACTTCAGGATCTCTGGCCACTAAGACCACCTTCCCCTCATGAATGAACTTCATTTTTTGATGGAGACTAGAGGACACCGCCTTCGCAGGATGCAACCAAGGCCTTCCCAAGAACATGTTAAAAGTTGCCGGTATATCAATGACTTGGAAATCAACATCAAACTTCATCGGACCAATCTTTACAGCAAGGGTAATAATGCCAAGGATCTTCCTCCTGGTATTATCGTATGCCTTTATGGTTTGGGTGGTTGGCCTCATTTCTTCCAAGTTGATGTCGATACTCTTTGCTGATCTCAATGATAGCACATTTAAAGCGGACCCGTTGTCAACAAGAACCTGGGGAACCACTTTGTCAAGGCTTCAACCGTAATGTGGAGAGTGTTGGGTTTCCTTAGGAAGCTTAGAATTCGAGAACATCAGGGATTGGACCCCATATGTTGCCCCTACTATATATGCGAGGTGTGTCAGATTTATCTCAATTGGAACTTGTACATTAGCGAGAGATCTCAAGACTGCGACATGGTGCAAAGGGGATGCCATCAATAATCCCTAAATGGAGATATTTGCCTGGGACTTCCTGAGTTGAACCAAGACTGGGTTCTCTGGCTCTTTCTTCACGTTGCTAGTTCCGACCTCATTAGCCCTTTTCTGTTCTACTGCTAGAGCCTTGCCCTTGTAGTCTTTTTCATTTCTAGTTTCCATCACGTTGCTTTTTTTTTCACAATAATGTCCGTGGGATAACTATCTTCATCATCACTATTGGTTAGGGTGATTGTCCCCACCATAGAATCATTTTCTTCTTCTAATTCTCCTTCCTTGCTTGGGGTGGGAAGTCGAGGACCTCCACAAATATCCACAGCCCTGGCTCATAGCTTATTGACTGCATTGGAAAGATGTTGGAATGCAACGTCTACTGCCTCTACGATTGTGTCATCTGGTCCTATTTCCTCTAGATTATCCAATTGCTCCCGATAACAAAGATCACTGACGGTTACTTCCCCCAACATTTTTTCAATTCCTTCTATCCTTTTCTGCATCTTTAATGCAGTGGAGTATACTTCACACAACTTTTGTTTTGGCTTGACTAGAGAATCTAGTTCATCCAAATAAACTTGCATCAGCTCTCTAGATCCTTCATCACTTTCTGAATCTAACGTAGAATCATCTCCTCCCATACAGAGGGAAGGGTAAATGCCACCTATTGGGTCAGCTATTAGATCATCACCACCAATAGCATAGACTGAGAAATATATCGGATGTTCTGGTGAGTAATATTCTGACTCATCATCATAATCATTGTACTAAGGCCCTTGGTAGTCATCCCAGTCTGGATACCCATCATCCTCTTGAGAATCAGAGTCATCTCCATCCTTCTCATCTTTATTTTTGTCCTCATCGTCATCATCATCATCCTTTGTGTCACTTCCTATGTGGATTAAGGAAGTGTATTCCTTGATCTGCTCCCTATGGCCAATGTGGTTATTACTCTGAGAAGATCAACTATAATCTCTTCAATTACTTCTGGATTGTCTTCTGAAGCTACAGCAGGCTGAATTAGAGAAGTGGGATCACTCTCCTGGTCTTCCCCTAAAGCATTTATTGACCTTGTTGATGAAGTCATCTTTGGGGAATCTGGTAGTGCAAGCATATCCTTCCACTTGTACTCATCCGTCCATCCTTCTTTTGGGTTATACACTGAACCTTGAGAATGGGATTGGTATGAGGGTGATAAGGGATATAAAGTGGGATGGTATGAAGATGATGTAATGTAAGAGGTAGGGTATGAAGACTGGGGGTGATAGGATGAAGAGGTTCCTCCACTTTGATGGTGGGGGAGAGGTTGATGATATGGCAGAGGATGATAATATGGTGGAGATTGATAGTATGGTGGGGGTGGAAAATAGTGTGGGGGTTGGTAATGTGGTGCGGTGGACCCTTCTATGGATGAGGAAGGATGAACGGTGGGCATATGATCTTCTGATTCTTCTTCTGATGATTCTCTTCTTCTGGGGGTTCTTATGACTCCAGCCCTTTGACTCATGACTCTTTTGTAAGCACTGGCATTTATATAATTCTTCTGAGCTCTAGGTACAATGAGTTGAGTGGGGTCACTCTCTGTAGTTTCTTCATCCAGATTGTTCACATGATTAGGGAGTAGATTGGTATTGGCATTGGGAGGCTGTTTGACCTTAACCTCAATGGTCCCATTGTTTACCAAGTCCTAAATTGCATGCTGTAAACCCAAACATCTTTCAGTGTTGTGCCCTTTCTAAGTGTGGTAGGCACAATACTCATGATCCCTATACCAAGCTGGAGGAGGATTGTTGATCACTTTTGGAGCCACTGTCCCTAGCAATCCTTGTTTCTTTAACTTCTCATATGGGGCCATTACGGGCATTCCCAAATCAGAAAACTACCTTCTTGGGTGAGGGGCCTTTTGGGAAGGTGCATCTGCTTGTATTATGAAGGGCCGTGAAGAAGTGGCTGGTGAGACTGACTATTGAACTGCACTCACCACATTAGTTTTCAAACCCTTTCCCCATCCGACTCGGGTGTTCTTGCTTGCATCTTAGGAGGATCCTTTATACTGGGCCTCTCTCAAAATTTTGTTCTCCACACATATTCCGGTGGCTATTAAGGCATCAAAAGTTTACAAATGCTAATAGTAAAGAACATCATAATAGGGTTATGATAGGTTTTCTATCAACATCTCTACCTGCTCTGCTTCTGAAGGCCTATCTGCCATCTTGGCGGCCTTATCTCTGAATCTCATCAAGAAGGCGGTGAATCCTTCTTTAGGCTACTGCCTCAACGTCTCATGCTCCCGACGTTTCACATCCACCTCAGTATTGTAGGAGTACTGCTTGGTGAAGGCTTTCACTACCATTGCCCAGTTCTGAGTTTGTGATGACTCCAACTGTGTGAGCTATTGAACATGAAGGCCTGCCCCATCTGGTTATCTACAAGTTGCCACGACTTGGCGATGCTGAGAAAGACTTTGAAATGAGCCTTGGGGTCTCTTAACCCATCAAACCTATCAATTTGCCACTTGAATTTTTTTTTGGAATTCTTACCCCAGAGAAGAAATTCATTTCCTTAGAATCCACTGCTTGGCTTTCTGAGCCTTTTCCTGCTCGAATCATGTTCTCAAACTTCTCTAACTGCTCTCTAAGTTTCCTTTCTTTCTCCATCTCTAGAGGCTCAAAGCTAATGTGTGCTGTAAATTCCTCTTCTTCATCTTCGATCACTACCCTATGAGGAGGGACCCTAGAATAGGCCCCTCATTGACCATTCATATGGGTAGGTTCTGAAGTGTATGTAATATTTGAGCTATCCCTCTCTTGACTTAAGCCATTTCTGTCTGCAAGGCCTCTATGGGACGGACGCATGCCTATTCGGGTGTTTCCATGTTGGGTGGATCCATGCTTACGGGGTTGTAATAAACTGATAGTAGACAATCTCGAAGAGATGACGGAGGTGATTTTGGAATTAGGCGAGTTAATTGATTACCCAAACGCATCCAAAGGGACTGCAGAGAATACTTGAGGTGTGGAATTGTGCCTGAACCAAAAGTGATTTATTTTAGGATTCTCAAATTCCCAACCCCTTATTTATACATTCACTAAATTAATAACCATTGATTCATCCAAAGTTAGTATGCTTAATGATAGGGGGTGGATAGGGTTTGATGCCTTTGGTCCACTCAATGTCATAAGCGGGAAGTTCATACAAATGGCTTGTTAAGAATATTCCCATTAGACATTCCATGTAATAAAGTCATGCTTTCCTTGCTCTTTTCCCACTGGGTGTCCTTCCTCCTGATTTCTCTCGGGACTTGACGTGACTGCGACGGGATTGCCCCTGAGTCACGCATCTAGACATTCTTCTTAAGGAGGAGGGACACCTTTTATCCGAAACCCACTTAGGAAAGTGATTCTTTACGCCGGGAATATAATGTAGGAACATTCCTTTTCAAGACCGCAAACAAGTCCTACAGTTAGCTTATGGCGCTCTTAGCTTCTTCATCTATTTTCTACATGATGCGAGCATGTGGCTGATGTAATAGGACCGACAAGGCTTCCTTGACAGGATCTATATACGCAAGGTACGTGATCCTTTTGATACACCCATAGGTACGAGATCAAGGGGGTGACTTCCTTGCCCATTACTCATGACTACACACTAGGTTAAGCAATTGGCCATGGGGTGGTGGAACCATGAGTGATTGTGTGTAAAAGTGATTGGTGTCATGGGTGCTTGTACAAATATGGACATCCTCGCCATTTGATGATGCATTTGATCTCAGAATATTATAAAGTGCACGGACCTCCTCGAGGGTGCTAGCACAAATACAACATCCTCGTCTTTTGACGATACCCTTCATTCTTGTACAGGAAGGGGATATCATTTGCTCTCAGAGTACTCTCCATGACATGCACTGACCTCCCTGAGGGTGCGGGCATGACAGGGAGTCCCTCGCTAAATGATTTCACTTTGAGCATGATGCATGATGAAGTTAGTGAATACAATTACAAACATAGGGTTAGCCAAACATGTTTTCAAACAAATGTGGCGAAAAATGTTCTTGTATTTAAAGGTAGCATCTAATATCGGAAGCTTGACATTTATCCCCAGTGGATTCACCACTATGAAGGTAGTGACCAGAGAAATGGGCTATCCCCACGTCCTCTATCCTCTCTCCTCTCTCTCTCTCTTTCATGTGAGGGGAGGGGTTCGTGTCGTGTGTGCTTTGCTTGCGGGCCCTTGTACCTCCGTATCGTCACTTGGAGATACATGGAGGCCTATTTTGTAAGAGTGTAAAATTCATCATTTGGGATGAATGATGGTCTAATTTGGGGATTGGGATCATATAAATGGGGTTGGAGTCGCCACCTAGGGTTATGGGTCTAGGACTCAGGGGTGGGTCCGATTCCTGAGCAAAGGGCCCAAAATTTGGTCCGGTCCAGAGATTTAGGGTAAGTGTCAGGTTATAGAATTGTGAAGGTGTTAGGCACTCAATCTGCTCAGTTCAACCGGTCTTCTTGCTAGATGCTTGAGAACGAATATTTTCCATAATTATTACTATTCCACATGTATGGCTAAGTTATCACACATGTATACATTAATTGAATTCAAACTAATATATACACTAAAACAAAGTATGTATAAAGTCTACATTATGACATGTTGGTTGAGAATTATACCTGAACTTAACCCTTGTTTCGGGTCAAGAGGGGTGGGCCCCTGAATAGTACCGGTTCGGACTATCTTTTGAATTCTCCTAGCTCAGGGGAAGATGGTCTTGACCTCCAACTTCCTTTCTTGAGAGATGCTGATTGTGATGGTATGTGGACAGGGTTTTGACTAGGAACAATTACTTTCAGATTGGGCTTCGGATAGAGCTTCGACTAGGGAAGTCTATTTTTGGATTTGCATTCAGATAGAGTTTTGGCTAGGGAAGGCTATTTTTGGATTTAGGATGAGGTGGCACTCCAGTAGAGCTTCTGCTGGGGATAGGATATGGGAGGTCTAGGTTGAGGTGGCACTTCAGCAGAGCTTCCACTGGGAATGGCTATTTTCAGATTTAGGATGAGATGGCACTTCAACAGAGCTTCCGTTGGGGATAGGCTAAGGGAGGGTTAGGCTAAGGTGGCACTTCGACAGAGCTTCCACTGGGAATGGCTATTTCTGAAAAGATTCCAGGGACACTCGGATAGGGGTTCGGCTAGGAATGGCTATTTATGAAAAGAAATGGGTTGACCTAAAAATGGATTGAAGAACTCCAAAGTTCCGAAGAACATTTTGAAGATCCAAACAGAGTTTTAGATCTTAACAAAGATCTCTTCGTAGACCCAAAGAACCTCAAGAACACTCTAGAACACTCAAGGGAGGTGGCTCAAGAACATACTATTTTTTATGTTTTTGGCTAAAAAATCTTTTGTTCAGTGGGTAAAAGGGGGTTTTTGAAAAAATGGGAGGAGAGAAATTTTAGCCAAAAAAAGGTAGTTTTTGGAAAAATGGGAGGAGAGAAATTTTAACTAAAAAAGCGATTTTCAGAAAAATGGGAGGAGAGAGAAACACCCATCCCAACCGCTGATGGAGGCACATAGGACTAGGTCGAAGTACCAGAGGTTTGGTTAGTTTAGGCAGGTAGTACGGGTGATGTCATAGGTGCATGATGGATGACGAGCGGGTTATGGCCGAGGTGATGTGGGCATGGGTAGTAGGCGCATGCATTCTGGGTGTGCGGGCAATGTGCACAGTGTGTGCAGGCAACATGCACATGGTATAGGCAACGTGTGCACAACCATGCGGCGGGGGAGCGCAGGCTGTGCGGTGGGAGAGCACAAGCTATGCGATAGGGGCACACAGCCTGTGTGAAAGTGGGGACGTGTAGGTCAGGCTAGGCTGGTTGGGCTGGCTGGCTGGGCTGGCTAGCTGGTTGGTTGGTGTGCACGACATGCACGCGAAAAATAATGTGATTTTCAAGGGAAGATTGTGGGCAATCTGATGGTCCAATTTTGGCATACCATATACCGTCAAAATTGTATTTTCGAGCACTATCCATTTATATGGTCATCTTGACCGGATTCCTTCGTATATAAAAATCCAAAATTGGACCCCATATGGGGATTTCCAGGGTTTTGGGTAGGGGAATGTTTCCATCAACATCTCTATTGGTCGAAAGCCAGAAGTCATGTCCAAGATCCATATTTCATCATAGCCAGAGGAGGGTGACAAAATTGGGTGTCTACAGGATAACACTATGATAGCCTTTAACCAATCAAACTAAGCGTGCTAAGCGAAAGAGATAGATGATAGTGCTTGACAGGATAGGTTATGCTTAGGTATCTAGAGATTGTGTTTTTGTGGTTGCATTGGAACTTATAGTTTCAGTGAACCGAAGTATGAACCAGAAATTGGTAATTAAAATGGATTCGAGATCTAAGGATAGCTTCTTTTCATTAATTCTTGTTCTTGTTAATTGGTTTATTTATTTTTAATTTAAATTTTGAATTTCACAAAATTGAATTTCAAAACAATATTCACCTCAATTTTAGTAGATTTAGCCTTCTAGTTCTTTATGGGTTTGACCCCTTTCTTATCACTATCTCATAGTCCTAGTTAGGGTTTAGTTTGATTTGTTCACGACGGTGATCAAATTTTTGCACCATTGTCTGGGAATCAAAGCACGGTTTGCTAAGATTGATTTAGTTGTTTTGTTTTATTTTAGTTTAATTTCATATTTTTTTTATCTTCTTCTTTAGTTTAAGTTTAGAGCAGCCTAAGTTGTTTTTTAGTTTGTTTTGTAGGTAGCCCAGTTTGTAGAGCAAAGAAGAGTGCACTATCTTCAACATGGTCCCATTGCCGGCATTGAACCTGGGTCTCCTGGGTGAAAGTCAGATATCACAACCCAATTTGTTTAATTTACATTGAGCCCTTTTGCACAGTCTGGTTATGAGCTCTTCTCTCTCTGGTTAGTTTATTTTACTTTCATGGTTGTTGGTAGTTGATGCATGGTCATCGTTCTTGTCATCCCAACTTGACCAATTTAGCCTTGAAATTAAGAGAACTTTACGTTTAATTCGAAAAAATAAAATGGCAGAGGAAAATGGACCTGCAAGACGTCCATTGAGTTAACACTTTACCCCGTTGACTTATACATTTACCTCTTGTATTAAGGTTCCTACAGTTCAGGCTGCCAAATATGAGATCAAGTCTAGTGTCATTCAGATGCTCCCATCTTTCTATGAACTTAATAATGAGGAACCCTACCAGCAACTGGATGAATTTTTGGAGATATAATCCACCATCAAAATCCAAAATTTTTCTGAAGATGCCCTTAGGTTGACCTTGTTCCCATTTTCCCTTAATGAGAAAGCCAAACAATGGCTTAATTCTTTGGATTCTTCTATAGTGATTGAGATCTGGGCCCGAATGCAACAGGAGTTCCTAAAGAAGTACTTTCCCATAGGTAGGACAAACCAAATCAGGCGAGCCATCACTAGTTTTTCACAAGTTGATGGTGAGCAATTCTATGAGACATGGGATAGACTTAAGGATCTAATTAGAAAGTGTCCCTATCATACTGTGCCTAAGTGACAGTTGGTCCAATATTTCATTGATGGATTGATAGATAGACATAGATAAATGGTTGATGCTTCATGTGGAGGAGGATGAGGCATGGAAACTATTTAAAACTCTCAGTGAAAATCCCCTACATCATGTGTTAGCCTCTAGGACTGAAGCCCCCACCATTGGATCCTGAAAGAGACGTGGCCTCTATGAGGTAGGCCAATCTGTGGCTATAAACACCAGAGTGGATATGCTTTCTGAAAAACTTAACTACTTATTGTTCGTGGGGCAGAATTTTAGGCAATCTACCCTAGCTCCCAATTATCAGGATGCGTGCACTCTTTGTGCCAATCCTACACATTTTGTGGGTGATTGCTCTCTAGCTGTGCAATTCCCTAAATATGTTCAAGAACATGCACAGGCTGCTCAGAGTTTCTCTAAACCAGGTAATGAACCATATTCCCAGACCTATAACCTTAGTTGGAGGATCACCCCAATTTTGGATGAAAGTAAGCCAATAGTTTCCAAACTCCACCATATAGGCAGAATTTTTCCAATCAATAGACTGCCTATAGAGATGTCCAACAACCACCTCCTCCACCGCCTATGAATTCATCATTAGAGAAAAGGTGATGTGTGCCTTGAATGGGTTGGACCAAAACACATAGCTCTTACACTCCCATACTCAATCCCTCACTAAGTTAGAAACTCAGTTGGGTCAGTTAGCTGATCCCATCAGTAGGAGAGAGGAAGGTCAACTACCAAGTCCAGTGGTAGGAAATCCTAAGAGTCATCCTAGCAATCGAGTTTTCTATAAACAAGCCCAGACAGTCATGGCCCTAAGGAATGGCCGAGTATTGGGAATACCTGAACAAAATTCCCTTGCAGAGGATTCTGAGAAAGAGATGAGTCCAGACCCCAATCCTGAAGCTCCACCAGCTTCCAAGGATGATGAGATTGAACAAGTTAGGGAAGGCAGTAATCCTAATGTTTATATACCTAAAGTCCATTTTCCCTCTTTTTTAGAATCTCCTCCTTTTTCTGCATTTGGCAAGAAGGGTTCAAGAATGGAAGAGATGATGGAATTGCTCAAACAAATCTAGACCAACCTTCCTCTTCTAGATGCCATAAAGCAGGTTCCAGCTTATGCTAAGTTCTTAAAAGAGTTATGTACTCAAAAGCGTAAGCTGAAGACCCATATTCCAAACACTATCCAACTTGTTGAGCAAGTGAGTGTTGTCCTATCCAATAAGCTTCCCCCTATGCTTAAGGATCCAGGAGCACCTCTCATATCTTACACCATTGGGAACCTTCCCATTGAGAGTTCTCTCCTTGATCTAGGGGCAAGTGTGAATATTTTGCCTAGCTCAGTTTGTGATCATTTTGGGTTTGGAGAATTGAAGCCTATAGAGGTTATTCTCTAATTTGCTGACGGTTAAATCAAAGTCCCTAGAGGCTGTATTGAGAATGTATTAGTTAAGGTTGATGAGATTTATTTTCCTATGGATTTCCTTATTCTTGACATGGAAGCACCTACTAATGGAAAACCACAGTTGATAATCTTAGGGCATCCATTCTTGGCCACTGCCAATGCATGCATCAATTGTAGATCAGGTGCAATGGACATTTCCTTTGGTATTAGGAAGCTTCGATTGAATATCTTCAATGCTTCTTTAGGGCCCCAACGTGAGGATGAGTGTTTCTCCGTTGATGTGAGAGATGAGGTGGTAGCACAGTACACCCCAGTGATACTAGCAGATGACCCAGTGCAGCAGTGTTTGACCTTCTTTAGAGGTGATAATTTTGATGTTCATTCTTACACTGCTGAGGTCAATACTCTGTTAGATGCTCCTACCTTTTCCGATAGTCTGCCTTGGACTATCAAGCTTGAGTCCCTTCCTCCTTTGGCTGAGAAGCCAGCATTGAGTTCTATTTAGTCTCCACCAATGTTAGAGCTTAAAATATTACTAGATTCATTGAAATATGCTTTCTTGGGATCTAATGAGACACTCCCTGTCATCATTGCTTCTAATTTGACACCTGATCAAGAAAGCAAACTATTGGATGTTCTTAATAAACATAAGGCTGCCATTGGATGGTCTGTGGTTGATTTGAAACGTATTAGCCCATCAATTTTTATACATCGTATCTATTGTGATGATGGAGCTAAACCTTTCTAGGATGCAAAGGAGATTGAATCCTAACATGCATGAAGTTGTCAAGAAAGAGGTGCTAAAATGGTTAGATGCAGGCATTATTTATCCCATCTCTGATAGTAAGTAGGTGAGTCCCACTAAAGTAGTGTCTAAGAAGTTGGGCATTACTAACATTGAGAATGACAAGGGTGATAAGGTCCCTACTTGCACAACCATAGGTTGGTGGGTATGCATTGATTATCAGAGATTGAATTCTGTCACCTATAAGGATCACTTTCCTTTACTGTTCATTGATCAGATCCTAGAGAAATTAGCAGGCCAAATCCATTTCTATTTCTTATATGGCTATTGAGCTTATAATTAGGTCGCTGTATGTCCTAAAGACTAAAAGAAAACCATTTTCACGTACCCTTATGGTACATTCGCTTTCCGACGGATTCCCTTTGGGTTATGTAATGCATTTGCCACCTTTCAGAGGTGCATGATGTCTATCTTTTCTGACATGGTGGGAGATTTTCTTGAGGTTTTCATGGATGATTTCTCTAAGTTTGGGTTTTCCTTTGATGATTGTCTCTTAAAATTGACCTAAGTTTTGAAAAGTTGTAGAGAGGCAAATCTGATTTTGAGTTGGGAGAAGAGTGATTTCATGGTTCAAGACGGCATCGTTCTAGGTCACATTGTGTTCAAACATGGGATAGAGGTTGATAAGGCCAAAGTTGAGTTAATTTCCAAACTCCCACCTCCCACTAGTTTTTGGTAGGTTCGTTCATTTTTAGACCATGCAGGTTTCTATAGGCGGTTCATTAAGGACTTCAGTACTATATCTAGACCCTTGTGTAATTTGCTTGCCAAAGATGCTCATTTTGTCTTTGATGATGAATGCCTTCAAGCCTTCCATACCATTAGAGCTTTATTGTCTGCAACGCCCATAATCCAGCCCCCGAATTGGTCGCTGCCATTTGATATTATGTGTGATGCATCTGACTATGCTGTTGGAGGAGCTGTGTTAGGACAGAAAATTGATAAGAAACCTATTGTCATATATTATGTTAGTAAGACATTTTCAGAAGCTCAATATTATACTACTACTAAGAAAGAATTACTAGCAATTGTGTTTTCTCTCGATAAATTCTGATCTTATCTCCTTGGATCCAAGGTTGTGTATACTGATCATGCTACTCTTAGGAATTTACTTGCCAAGAAAGACACCAAACCTAGGTTGGTTAGATGGATTCTTCTATCATAAGAATTTGATTTAGAAATTCAGAATAAGAAAGATTCTAATAATGTGGTAGCAGATCATCTGTTTAGGATCTTAGTTGAGTCACCCTCCACCACTGAGTTGGTTAGAGATTCATTTCCTAATGAGCAATTATTTGCGATTTCTCATATGCCTTCTCCTTGGTTGCACATATAGTGAACTATCTAATTGTTGGGAAGCTTCCTAATGGTTGGAGTAAGCAAGAGAAAGACAGATTCTTCTAATAGCTGAAATTCTATTATTAGGAGGATCTGGAGTTGTTTAGATATTGTCCTGACTAGATTATTCGACATTGTGTCCCAGAGAGTGAGTTTCATAGTATCCTTACCTTTTGTCACACCCTTGCATGTGGGGGGCATTTTAGTAGCAAGAAAATTGTTGCCAAGGTTTTACAGAGTGGTTTCTTTTGGTCTACTATCTTTAGAGATGCCCATGAGTTTTTCTGTAATTGTGTCCAATGTCAGAAAGTCAGAAATATGTCTCGTAGAGACATGATGCCCCTTAATCCTATTCTTGTTGTTGAGATCTTTGATGTGTGGGCCATATATTTCATGGGACCTTTCCCTCCATCTTTCGGCTTTGAGTACATTTCGGTTGCAGTAGATTATGTGTCCAAATAGGTGGAAGCAGTGGCCATGAGAACCAATGATCATAAGGTGGTAGTTAAGTTTGTACAGAGTCATATTTTCAGTCGCTTTGGATTTCCATGTGCCATCATTAGTGATGGTGGCTCCCATTTTAAGCATTGGAATTTTGGGCTCTACTGTGGAAGTATTCTATTACTCATAAGGTTGCCACGCCTTATCATCCTTAGACCAGTGGTTAAGTAGAGGTGTCCAATAGGGAGATCAAGTGCATTCTTGAGAAAATGGTTAGGCCTGATAAGAAAGATTGGTCTTTGAGACTAGATGATGCATTGTGGGCCTACCATACTGTTCATAAGACTCCTATTGGCATGTCCCCTTACTGATTGGTAGTTAGGAAAGCTTGTCACTTACCTGTTGAGTTGGAACACCATGCTTTGTTGGCCATTAAAACATTTAATTTTGATATGGTCAAAGCTGGTTCTAACCGTTGTCTTCAACTCTTGGAGTTGGAAAAAATGCGCAATGATGTATATGAGAGCGCACATATTTATAAGTCTAGGACAAAGGCTTTTCATGATAAATATATTGTCCAAAAGTCTTTTGAAGTTAACCAAAAAGTTTGGCTTTTCAATTCTAAGCTACGCCTCTTTCTTGGTAAACTTTGCTCTCGATGGGATCACCCCTTTGTGGTCACTAAAGTGTCGCCCCGTGGTGCTATTACAATTCAAGATCCTAAAATAGGGCACACTTTTCAGGTTAATGGGCAGCGTCTTAAACATTATGTGGATGGTATTTGTTTGAGATTTTAAAATGTAACCACAAGCATACGGATCAGTGTAGCTACGGGTTGAACACAGAGAGAGCAGCCACTTTATTTTTTTTTTTGCTTCTTTTAATAATGCAAAGGTGAACCGATTAATGATTGTGATCTAATTCTAATTACCATCCTAAACATATGTATCTAAAATAACGTCCTAAGCATTTGTCATCCAAGAATTTAAAGATGCAAGCCACACAATTAAAATTAAATAAATAAATAACTGAAAATAAACAACCCACGAAATAAAAGAAAAAAAAACAATAAAGGAAAAAAATGCTAAAATAAAAATAAAATAAAAGAAAGGGGATAAAGCTAGAGAGAGACTCATAAGTAGGTTTCTCTACTTAGCCCGAGAGATGCATCATAATATGAGCTTCCCTACTTAACCAGAGTGTCAGTCTTACAAGGGTTACTCTACTTGGCTTTAGGGAAAGGGAGACAATTAAAATAAAAACAATAAAATGATGATTCTTTGGCTAGGAGGGGCAAAGCCAACACATACACTAGCCATGAACCATGGGGGAAAGGGATAGCAATAATGTAACGACTAAAATTAAAATCATAAATTAAGAAAGAAAAGGTAGTCAGAAGAGGGAATGAGAGGGGAGAGAGAAAACTAGTGAAGGAGCCTACTTACTTGAACTTCAACTCTTGAACTGAAAACTTGATCGATTTGAGATACCACCAGTACTAAAAACCAGATCTGGAATAAATCAAATCTGAAATTTCTAGTACTAGAGAAAACAAATCTGAAGAAAAAAAATTGAACTTGAAAGACATGCTTCATAGCTTGTTCTTGTCACCTAGAACTAAGCCTAGAACTAGAACTTGAAAATTACAACTTCAATTGTTTAAACAATAAAAATAAAAGACTGAATCAAAAACAAAAGTGCTTACATTAATTGAATAAAAAGAACTTACAAAAGTGTTTAAAGCATAAGCCTAGAACTAGAGCTAGAGAAAGAGATAGAGCAACTAAAAATAAACCCTAGAAGAAGAATGAAGTGCCTCCTCCCCTTATGTTAATTCTATTATATAGAGAATGGGGGAGGGAAGCTAAAGATTTTAGCTTTTAAAAAAAGAAAAAAAGATTTTTTTTTAATCTTGTTGATGAGGTGGAGGAGAGAGAAGAGAGAAAACGTGTGGAGAGAGATCTCCCATGATTTTTCTTGCCTTCTTCTTCCTATTTTTCTCCCTTTTTCTATTTTTCTCTCTCTTCTTGCAAAAGAAACCCCCTTTGGCCGATTTTTCTTGCTTGGATTTGGACAATATTGTATTTTAATGGGAAATTCCATCCATGCTCTTGTCTTTTCTTTTCTTTTTTTTCTTCTTTCCTATTTTTTCTCTTTATTTTCTCTCTCTTCTTCAGACTTGCGTACAACTATCTTTGCCGACCTCCTTTAAGTGATGAGTAGGAGAGAGAAATCTTCTAAAATGGTAGCTAAGAGGTTCGAACTTGAGACCTCCTAATAAGTAAGGGATTTTTCACACCACAACTCACCAACTACGCTAGGTAATTGTTGTTACCAAAAATGAATCTTCAATCACTTAAGGATATGGTCCATCGATCCTTGTTAGCATTTGGAATATTCTTTATACCATTGGGACGACTACAGATGGGCTGGTTTTGCATCTCGGTTCAGTTCTGATCCATTATTCTTTCTCTGGCCCTAAAAGAATAATCACTTGTGTAGTAAACGAATGTGTACTTTCAATTGAACATGTCCATCTTGCTTAGAATTTCATCCTCTTCACAACTATAAAAAGAAATAAGACCTCTTTATGTGTAAAATTGGAGATATAGTGTCCGATAGTCCTTAAGGCCTTGAAAATATAAAACCAGCAAAAAGAGAGTAAAACCCAAGGTAACTCCATTCTAAATATGTAAAATGCATATTTTACTACCTTATATTTCACACATAAATGTGCTCATCAGTATTACTGATGGTTAGGTCGTTGAGTCTATTGATTTGATTGATCCAATCTATGATTTCTTTTAAGTTCCACTGTTTGTCTGGCTGAAGACGGTAAATGTTACACCCATGCCCTAATCTGGTATAATTTGAAGCTGTTGTGACAGGCCTCGGATCAAAGATCAAAAGTACGACTGGGTTTTAGCTCACCGTGTGCATTTCCGAAGGGGTAGGGATAATGACCCCACATGTTCATACATTACATGCCTGTCTAACAAGAGGGGGTTCATACCTTCCGATCCCAGATGGTAAGTGAGCTAACTCCCCACACTTGATTTTCGACACTCGTCATAATTACGGAAAGGCCTTGAGCATGTCCGAGGGCAGCCACGAGTGCGAGGACAACCATAGGACAGCAAGCTGTTAAGATAGCAAGCTATCTTGACCACCGGAAACAAGCCACCGGAAGCAGCCTGGGCATGAATCCGATGCCTGTTTCCAGTGGGTACATTGGCTGCTATCGAGGTTTTGATGCCCGTGGGTCCCTCCACTAGCATCGTAAATGACTCCGAATGATCCCAAATCATCCTCCACACCTTCCTCTTGATGTGAACACCTTATGGACCTAAATGTGTGGGTCCTCGTGTCCCGAAACTCATTTTAACTCATTTGGTTCAAAAGAGGCCCAAACCAAACAGACCCTTAGGCCCAACTTAAGTTATAAGTTGGGAAATGAGAATTCATTTCCTTATTTCCCTTGTGCCCAATGTAGGAGAGGAGAGAAAGAGGAGAGGAAGAAGAAGAAGAGGAAGGAGAAGGGGATTGAAGGCCTACCTTGGTGCTGGCTACCGCCTTGTTACCAGAATTGTGGCCGGAGGTAAGTACAACCTCCCATGCCACTCTCTCTCTCTTTATTTTGACCTAGACAAAGCTCGGAATGGATGGAATATTGGTGTACATACAATGTTAGGGTTGTAGGATGGGTGTTCTACCCTCCCGGTGTTGTTGCTGAGCTCGAACCAAGCTCGTGAGCTTCGGTAACATGTAATGCCAAAAGACCAACTAGGGTTTCGATCGTTCGATCGACGTATCTCCCAAATGGCTTGGTGGAAATAAAATTTTCTTGGCTTATAATAATGCTAGAAACATCCCCTACAAACTCCATGGAACAAATCCCAGCGATTGGCCCGAGCCGAAAAGCCCCAATTCGAGTTGGACCTTTCTGTGTCAACCAATAATATGGCACAGGAAGCACTGTAGCTATTTCCGGTGGACAAATGAGCCTAATGTGCTCTCTGTCACCTCCACCGAAAACAGGTCTGATATTTCCATTGGAAATGCCTTGTTTCAGGTGGGTGTTTCCAGTGACAGTACTGTCACCTAAGAACTGTGTCTGTACCCTTTGGGGGTGACCTGTGTGGGTCCCTCCCAATGTTTTTGATTTGTACTGATATACGATTCCATTAGTGTTTAGGACAGTGACGCGCACATGCCCTAAAGTCGGAATTGATTTGATTGATCGATGACCTTACTTGAACTCTAAACCAAATAAAGATCAATAAGGTGAGGGATGGATTGTGTTTATTTTTGAAATGTTTATTATTTATTAAATTGATCACATGCTTAAAATTATATGTTTATTTAAAATTTTCATTTCACGATCATGATATGAATTGTATGGAATGTACGACGGGATCCGGTGTGGTCGAGGTGGTAATGGTATCATGATCGCCGTATGTATGTTGGATGTGTGTGTGTGTGTGAGATAAAATCTAACGTGGCCGAGGTGGTACCGGTGCCGTGATTTCCGTATGTATGTTGCATTCATGCATTAGCACTAGAGTTAGTTATAGTTACGGGTTACACTTTGTGGCCAAGGTCTCGCTGGTATCGTGTACCTCGGGACTACATTTGGAAATGGATACGCTTCGTGGCCGAGGTCTTGCCGTTGTTGCGTAGTCCACACTCAATTGTGATATGCATGCTAGATTAGGTAAACGGTCTTGGGTTTCACTTTGTGGCCAAGGTCTCTTTGGTATCGTGTACCCAGGACTGTATTTGGAGATGGATTACACTTTCTGGCCAAGGTCTCTCCGGTATCGTGTAATCCATACTAACTGTATCATTATAATGGCATGTAGTATCTATGTGGTTTGGTATCAGTCCCTATGGTATGCACCCTTGCCAATAGGGGGTTGAGGTGTTGGATAACCCATTGTAGTATGTTTGATGTATCTTTCTGAAGTGCCACTCCCACGGTACGATATGATTGTTGTCGGAGGTGGGAACCTGCCCGGCATGGTCGATGTGTTACCAGTGCTGTGACTGCCAGGAGGGGGTTATCAGGGGTTTGCTGGGTGACCCATGGATGCATACGAGAACCGGTAGGCTTCTAATCATGGCAAGGGTTTGTATCACTACGTAGTCAATGTCGTTTCCGAGATGAGGGATACAGCCTATGCACCATAGTAGCATTCACCAGACTTAGTTTGTATTGTTAAGTGGATAATAAATAAATGAACTGCATCATGAGCATCATGGACTATGTGTTTAATTTTTGTAATCATACATCATAAATTACTACTGCTATTGACTTGCTTGGATATGCTTAACCCCACCTCTCACCGAGCGAGTTGGAAAGCTCACCCCACATATACACCCCTTTTTAGATGATGATGCAGGTATCGTGGTGCCAATCGAGGGTGATCCAGTATCTTCTAGGTCGGAGTATGGTGTGAGCAACTGGTGGATGCCAGAAGTGGAGGAGCATGATCAGGACTATGCTTGCGACCACTGTGCTTACGCCGCACCATGAGATTGTATATCATATTTTGATATTTTTGGATATAACTGTGGATTGTATATGTTCTTGAGGTTATAAGTATATGTCATGGATGGATGTAACCAAATAACTTGGTTATTGCTATTATATTACCATTAGATGTTTCCCCATTTTACTTATAATTCCACTACTATACTTTGATTCCGCTGTGTATACTGGTTTGGGATGTGAGATTATGAAAATGTTAAGGTACTTCTATCAGAGATCCTGGTAGATTGTAAGACAAGTATGTGTCTTACTCACATCGTCGGTATTCCAAATGGTAAGTTGGGTTTTCCGGGAGTGGGGTGTGACAGTTGTGGTATCAGAGCACGATGCTCTACCTTAACTCACAATCTCAGCCAAACCATGATTTTGGGGAATTTAGGATTCAATAAAAATCTCAAGACAACAATAATAGAATTTTCACAATTAGGAGACAAGTATAGGTGTTAAAGCCGTTTCATTATAATGAAGAACTTAAATACACAACTTACACATTTTATAAAATTAAAGTACGGAAAGCAAGAAATCCTAACTTGCCTAAGACTAGGAAATTAAACAACCGAAGTATATGACATAATGAAAAAGTTCAACTAAACCTAAAACATCAAACTCAAATAAAACATAAAAACAGAAATCCTAAAAGCTACAATGGCAAGCATGCCACTACTCTTGCTACTGCTACTCCTGTTGGTTTTGCTCTTGACTTTGAGCCTGATTTGGACCATGCGTTCTTGGAGGAGGCACTGGGATACCCAGATGGAAGACCATCGCTTGCATCTGTGCCTCTAGGGAGGCCATTCTATTGTCCATAAGATAATAGGTCCTGTCCATGCTCTCGAGGTGGCTGTCCATACTCCTCATCAGTGACAGTGGTGTCTAGTCGGGCCATAACGTCATTAAGACCATAAGGCCTTGCACCCCTAGTGCTCTGAGAGGTAGAAGCCGCCATAGAACCCATAGCCTGGGGATTAGGTGGTGAAGCCCCACCAACCCTAGCAGCTTCTCCTCCTACCTCATCGGCACCGCCACCCTCTACCTCCATAGGCTGCTGACCCTCTCCTAGAATAGGTGTCACCTCCCGTAGATCTATGGTCACCTTCCTCAGAGAATCATTGTTGGAGTCAGTGACCTCTTCACCCAAGCATGCCTTGCCCTCCAAGTTCAGCCTAAAGAGGCGAAAGATGTCGGTCAATATCCTCTCGTAGCATAGGTTCCCTACTTGGTGATCCTGCCCTTCAGACCGAGTTATCATGGTCCACATTAGGAGGTAAGGTAGGTGTATCTGTGCCCCCATGTACACGTAGTATGTTATGTAGGCTTGCAGGGCGGATACGTCATTATAATATCCATAGGTGGGGAGGACATTCAGCTGAATTGCACGGCAGACAACATTGGGAGTGGCAAAGTAGTTGACTGAACGGTTTTATCCCTAGGCTTCCTTAGTCAGCATGTCATTGATCTCCTGAAAGGTATCGGGACTCTGAAATTCATATGCCGGAGTATGAGGTGGGCAGTACACTAGATCACCTGTATTGTTGATCATCAAAATATTTGCCAGCTGCCCCATATCAAAGGAGATCTCCACCCCCTTCATATAGGAGGTGATCTACATCTCTTCATTACCCCGGTTTATGCATTCCATGTTGGAGTAGAATAGCCTAACCATAGTGGGGTAGTAGTATCGGTTGGGTTTTAGGATGCGGTGCCACCTGATCTCCTCAAACTGTTGATGAAGACAGAATGCACAGAAGTCATTGGTCCTCACATAGACTCCTGGGTTGACGTTGCGGTGCTCAAATAACTCCCAACGGTCTCGCTCAACCACAGAGCGGAATAAGATTGGGTTGAACTGCTCGACGACATCATGCTCCTCTTGTATAAGAGCACGTCGGGTACTTACATGGTATCCAGACATTGTTGTAAGATGATCCCTAAGGATTTGGAATGGAAAACCTGGTTAAATGGCTGCATGCAAAACTTATAGAGAAGAAAATCACAAAAACCAGGTTTCAGAGAGAAAACATACCTTGGATGCGAATGCGGCTCCAATCGATCGTGAAATAGCGCGAGGAAGGTAGGGAATGGGTAGTAAAAGGCTCCTTTGCTGTTTCCATACCTTTCTCACAAAAGCAAATAGGAGTGAATAACCTAAGGCCCGAGACTATTTATGGCCGATTTGGTGCCACCGGAAACAAGTCATCGGAAACACTGGGTATGCTTCTGGTGCCTGTTTTTGGTGAAAGGGAAAAATTGGTTTTAGCCTCTGTTTTGCTCACTAGAAATTCCACAGATATTTTTGGTGGGTTAATCCATATTTTCGATGGTTTGACTTCCTGTTTCCGGTGGATTCAATAAAAAAAAATAAATCATGTTAAATTTTCAAACCTAAGTTTTTATTTGGGTCCTTGATGGTGTGCTGCTTTGGGATGTGTGAGCAATCGGATCTTAATATGTGTGGATCCCACTTATGCATGCTTTAACCCTAATTTTGACTGTGGTATATGTGTGGGACCCACTGTGTATGCATGTGTTCCAATTACATGAAACCTTGTTTATGCATGTGTACTAATTGAATTCCTTCACAGGAATCATGTCGCGCCAGAACAACCGATCTCAATCCCAATCACACTCGTCACCTCCCACTTCCCCTACACAGAATTGGGGTAGACCCCGTAATACAACTCCAGCCCGCCTGTACTTATGGCCCAGGATGTGGCATCCATCATGAATAACATGATGCGGGAATAGGAAGAAAGAAAAAATCAGTTTATGGCCGGGATCGATAATAGAATCCAAGCGGTAATAGAAGCTCGCAATACATTACCCGCACCTCCTACTCCACTGGCACCCATTCCATTACCCTCTGGATTGGCTACCCTTCAAACATCTAGTGGGGCACAAGTGCATGGGCATGTGCAAGATCCAATGCTGGAGTAAGCTCAAGCCCATGTAGAGGGCTGGACAGACTTGACAAAGATGATGGAGAAGTTTCAACGGCTTAGGCCCCCATGTTTCTCCAAGGTGGGGCAAGACCCGTTGTATCCATCAAGATGGATTGGTGGAATGGAAAAGGTTTTTAGACTGATGGGCTGCACCGATTAGCAGAAAATTTTGTGTGCGGGCTATCAGTTACAGAATGAAGTAGATGATTGGTGGAGTGCCACCGAGTATATTTTGAGGGCTAGTAACCCGAACCCTACTAGGGCAGACTTCAAAGGGGCCTTCTTTGAGAACTATTTCCCAGAAAGCTTCCAAGATAGGAGAGAGAGTGAGTTCTCTCAGTTGGTTCAAGGTTCCCGGTCTATGCTCGAATATCAGCAACACTTCGAGGAGCAATTCCATTTTGCTTCTGAGCATCTCAGAGGTGATAGAGCCAACGCAAAGAAGTTTGAAAAAGGGTTGAGGCTAGGTATTGGGTCAACCATTGTTGGGTTGAAACTGCAAACCTATGCTGAGGTGGTCCAATGGCCAAGTCTATTGAAGATCGGCATAGGGATAACTACATGGCTTAGCAAGGAACGGGAAAGAGGCCAATAGGATCTACTGATTCTAGAGGGGGCAGCAAACCTTTTTGAGTGCCTTACGCCAACCCAACTCGAGTGTAGTTTAGGAGGCCTGATGCTAGTCAGACTTCCCAATCCTCCCGATCTAGTGCAGTATCACAGTCTTCGAGATCAGGCCCGAGATGTTTTCATTGTGATCAGTAGGGCCACAAGGCTAGGTGATGCACCCTACACTATGCCACCTAGGCCCCAGCAGACATATTCAGCCCCCAGGCTAGCACAGCCCCTACAGGGCCAGAGACCACAGGGCAGAGTGTTTGCTATGACTGGAAAAGATGCTGAGGACCCGGTGTAGTGAGAGGTACATTATTGATATCATTATTGCCTGCACATGTGTTATTTGACTCAGGAGCCTCACATTCGTTCGTGTCATCTGCACTTACTAAGAAGATGAGAATTCCACCTAAGGGACAGACTCAATGTTTGGCTGTGAGCACCCCTACAGGAAGTGTAGTGGGTTTGAATTATGTTTATGAGACTTGCCCAGTGACCATAGGTGATCATGAGTTGAATGCTCACTTGATCGAGTTGGATATGATCGACTTCGACTTGATTTTAGGAATGGACTGGTTGTCCACATACAAAGCCAGTGTGCTATGTGCAGAGAAGGCTATTATTTTCAGACCTCGTGATGATGATGAGTTTGTGTTCCAAGGGAAAAAGCCCAAGAAACCCAAGAAAGTTATCATATCCGCACTACAGATGAAGAAGCTACTGGATAAGGGATGTCAAGGCTACTTGGCATCTGTGATGGATACTGAGGTAGAGATTAAGCCATTGACTGAGCTAGATGTGGTGAGAGAATATTTTGGTGTATTCCTGGATGAATTGACAGGTTTGCCACCAAATCGAGAGAAAGAATTTGTTACAGACCTACTCCCCAGTTCGGCACCAGTGTCAAAGTCTCCTTACCGCATGGCCCTCACAGAGTTGAAGGAATTGTAGGTGCAATTTCAAGATCTTCTGAATAAGGGATTTATTTGACCTAGTGTGTCTCCATGGGGAGCACCGGTCTTGTTCATCAAGAAGAAAGACAGAAGTATGAGATTGTGCATCGATTACCAGGAGCTCAATAAGCTAACTATCAAGAACCGTTATTCTTTGCCAAGATAGACTACAATTGACCCTTCATCCTATATGACTCTCGGCACACCTCAACCTTTGGGGCTGCCCATAGCCCTTCCAAACCTTAATCTATACACTACAATTGACCCTTCCTCACAATTTGATTGAATCTACAACTGACCACCCTCCACATCCACATAATCACCATTGCTTCAGTGAGAATAATCCTGCTCCCATACTCTTTAGCAACCCCCCTAATCTGCCTGGTTTAGTGCTGTGCCCTAACACCACATCACCGCTGCTAAGACACTACCCTGGGTGCATTCCACTACACTAGACTTTCAGTGGAGTCTTTATCTGGTCGATCGTGTCACAAGCTCTGAGTTACCTGAGTCGTAAGGGATACCCCTCACCCACTCTTTTTACAATGACATTGTATGTTTATATATGTACTTCTAGTTTACTAGCTGCCATCTTCTGTATGCTTTAGTACATGAACATCTGTTTACTTGTGTATTATTCTTGTTGCATCACCTTGCTTTTTAATTGTTGTGCCCGATTACCAAGTAGTGTTTGCCTTGTGTGATTGCTCTTTTAGTGTAAACCTTGTGTTTCTCTTTATGTATGATTGATAACGAGATTTATTCACTAAGAAAGATAAAGTATATCGAGATTTATTGCCTTTTATACAGTACTAATGGTTTTGGTTGGACGCATGTGTTGTGTTAGAATCTTGTGGTATCATACACAATTCTCTTGTCAGGTGCCATGTGTTTTTCTTTTATATTCTGAGAATCTATGTTTACTATGCTGGGTTCCATTCATTACTTGTATCTTTTTTTTTCTTTCTTACTATATTTTATATAAATCTATTTTGGTGTGTAAGGTTGGCAACCAGCACCATATTATATACAGCCAATCCACCCTTTGTATGGATCCCTATATTTTTTGATTGCATTTTATCGCATTTTACCTCTTTCTATGGCCTGTCTTTTCTTCCTGTTGTTAGGGCATCCCATTCAAATGACACATGGTATTGATTTACTTCACAACATGTTCAAGAGCATGTTAGAAATGTTGATAATAAAAGGAGGATTCGATGTGCTTCCTGGAACATTGGATCACTGATGGGCAAGAGTTTGGAAATGATAGATGTCATGAGGAGGAGAGGGATTAACATTACATGTATACAAGAGACTAGATGGAAAGGGATGAAAGCTAAGATGTTGGATGACTTTAAACTTTGGTATTTGGGAGACCAGAGTGGAAGAGGTAGAGTTGGCATAGTGGTGGATAAGACTTGAAGAACAATGTGCTAGATGTTAAAAGAGTGGGAGACAGGATTATATCCTTAAAGATGGTGTTAGATAAAGAAGTAATCAACATTATTAGTGTTTATTCGCCACAAGAAGAATTGGACGAGAGCTGTAAGCTACAATTTTGGGAACACATGGATGAATTGATGCATAGTTTTAGACCAGATGAAAATATTATTATGGGAGGCGATCTGAATGGACACATTGGGAAGGATAGGAGAGGTTATGTAGAGGTGCACGGAGGTTATGGAGTTGGGGAGAGGAATGAGGAGGGAACCTCAGTTCTGGACTTCGCAATTGTGATACCCAACTTTCTAAACCCGGTCTAATTTCCTAGATGGTTTGGTTTGGTCTTGTAGGACCTGACCCCGAGCGAGCCGATTCGAGTACCTTACGGAACATGATGGCAAGAGTGACTCTGAACTTAGGTTAGCCAAATGAGTTGGAGTCAGTGCCTAGTGAAGTTTGCGTACCCAAACCATGCACTTACACCTATCATGAGGCCATATACGCACAATAAAGGTATGTAGCCGTATTTTATGTCAAGTATGCATATTAATCAATTATCGAAGTGAAAAATGTGTCAGAGCCGAGCCCTATCGAAAATCCCAATGTTTAGGCTAAGTTCTGGCCGACTAATGGGTGGTTATAGGTGGGTAGGACCTAGCAATGTGACCTACCACTCTGGTCATTTGATATTTTGACCCCACTATAAATAGCATTTATTAATTTTCTTTTACCTCATTTATTTTTTTACACGAAGGGTGAGAAAAGTAAAGAAAAGAGAGAAAAAGAAGAAAAAGGAGAGAGGAAGGAGGAAGCAAATGGGGAAGAAGATGATCGTTGTGTGTCACTGGGGTTAGATCTCTTTAATCCGATAGCAGATTAGTGACCCTCATCTCGAGATCTACGATTTGAGGTGAGTAAAGTCCATATTCTTTAAACCCTTATGAAACCCTAAGTGAAACCCTCCGATTTGGGTAGCAATCCTTTGGATCTTGTATAAAAGTCCTACATGTTGTTTATGAAGGATTTAGAGGAAGACTTGCAAGATTTGTGAAGCATTTGTTGATCTCTTAAGCTAAAGAGAAGATTTGGGGTTTTGAGGTGATTCTTGAGCAAAGAGGTAAGATCCACGCTTAAGACTTTGGACCGACCTTAGATCTAGGCTGGAATCAAGATTTGGAGCCTCAGATTTGTGGAAAATGTGGTCGAAGAGGCTCGTGGTGGTTTCACCAAGGTGGGATGAAGAATGGAAGAGAACATAAAAAATCTCGATTCTAATTAGGGGGTGCCTGGGAATGATCAGACCCACCAATCCAATGTTGCCTGTCCTAGGTACAGGCTGCTGGCTCGACTGGAGAGCAAGACTGGTGGGTGACTTGGCAGGCTACTCCTAGCTAGTCGGTCTAAGTAGAGCTACTGGCTCAACAAGCGAGTAAGACCAGTGGGTGACCTAGCCTGCTTCTCCTGGCCTGCTAGTCCAGGCAGAGTCCCTAAGTCGAGCGGTGAGCAAGGACTGGTGGGTGCCTTTCCCACTGGTTGACAAACCAATCCGATTTCTTGGTTCCCAATTGGGCCTAAATTTATCGGGTAACCTTCTCTAGTGATTGTAAACACATTGGGATCACCATACCTCATTGGTTATCAGCCTAAAATAGAGTTATACTAAACTTGAAATCATTTATGATAGGTTGTACTAGAAACTTACGTAATCGCACGTTGGATCTTCCTCGTACCACGGGTGATCTTTGTACACAACTAAGTAAGTGGAAAGAGTATATTGCATCATGCCATTCTGGCAGTAGACTAGCTATGGCATCATTTCATTATTGTTGTAGACTAGTCATTAAAGTGTGCCATTTGCATGCATTGATGTGTGCATTATGAAATTCACTTATGACTTAACATGCTAATATCTTTAATTGTTAAATGCCTATTCTTGCATTATGATATGAGATGGATGACTTTAAATTATTAAACATTATGCTTTGCTAGACTAGATGCCATAATCAGCTTGGACACGAATGCATTGGTGGCCTGTGGAATGGGATGCGGTGGTACTATGTAGTCATACTATCTCACATAGGAGCATGCAGTTAGGAATGACATATCCCTATGCTACGACCCTTCCCAGTAGGGTTTTAAGTGTTGGGTATATCACTAAGGGGAAGTTTGAGGTTGTGAACTAATAGTGACAGTTAGAAGTACGCCCAGCTGATCATTAAGACTGTTAGTAACTTTGGTGATATATTAAGAGGGCTAATTGTACTGCTTTTAATTTAATGTAAGGTAAATCCCATTTTACTTTAATGTCACTATGGGTCAGAAATTTACTTTAATGTCTTTATGGGTCAACATTTTACTTTAATGTCACCATGGGTCGGCACTTCACTTTTCTGGTACCTACGGCTGGCCTTCTCCGACAACCCTATGGGCATATCGCGGGATGGGGTTCCAGGCTCGTACTCGGAGCATACGCACATTGTGGTTGCGAGTAGCAGATGACCTTTGACTTAGAATTATTATCTAGGTGGACTAAGCTAATAAAATGAACTGCACGCATATAGGTTCATTTGTATTGCGCATACTTGTTTGGTCTTTCTTTTCACTTACTGGGCTAGTGAGCTCATCCCATGTGTGCACCACTTTTTAGATGATCTTACAGGTTATCCGGCTGAAGAGCTAATGACAGGACCCACTGTGGAGTTTTCAGTCGAAGACTGGTGTGTCCCTAAAGATCTTGGGAATGGGGCTGAGTGCTCGTACAAGAGTTATGTTATGGGACAGCAACACTAATACCTACATATGATTTTTTTTGACTATTTTGGAAATGTTACCCTTTTTGTGTTATGGATAATTAAATTGTAGTTCTTGTGTATATATCACGCCTACGGGCTCACATGTATATATATTATGTATTACAATTTGGGTATCAAGAATATTGGGGTATTTACTGGTATGTACATGTAAGCCTTCCACTGAAATACAAAATCTTCTTGGTTTATAGTGTGTATACTGTGCCGTGGTTACTGTATCAGATGATCCTGATAGGTTTTGGGTTAACAAGTGTTAACTCGGTCACTGGCCTGATTTTGTGTGGAACGGGGTGTGACAATCGGTGGTATCAGAGCGTGATGCTCTACCCACACAAAGCATACAATTTAGATCCCATAAAGTCTTATAATAGGACCCCGGGGTTGGGTAAACATAAAAGCTTTAAAGGGATAAAATCTGTAATAAGATGAAAAAGTCTAAATACTTGCATTCCATGGCATGCATAGGAGAAGAACTTGGATAGATTAATAAAGAAACAATGGGTCTATTCCATAAACCATTAAGTTAAATTTTAATGAAAATTTTGGCAGCATAATGGCACTATATCAAAATTCCAAAAATTTTTACAAACCATCTGATAAACAACATACATAAAGATAATCACAAAAGGGGGGTGACACACACTATCACCGCCAACCCATAACAGAATAAATTAAAACAAGTAAAACAATCCAAAAGTTATAAACATCTACAAAATACCACCAAGTTCCAAACCATAGTAGTGTATCAAAATATACAACCACCAAGTATGAAAGGCCACCATCATCAACTAGAAAAGAAGGAATGTAGAGGATGAAGCCACCCCTTTGTCAATCATCATCGTCGTCCACGATGAAGGTTTCCCTGCCTGTATGCCTTGAGATGCACTTGAAGTGATGGTCGTAAACATCAAACCCGTCATTCATTAAGGCAACTTCTTTCTTCATGTGGAGGAAGTCGGCAGCAATTCCGTTAGATACCTTATCAAAGTCCTCGTGAAGTACTTGAAACTGGCCTCTAATCTTCCTAGTCAGTGCTGTATCACCAAACATTGGTCGACCCTCTCCTCTACATGCTTTGAAATCTGATATTGACCTTCCTTCAGGGCACTAGTGGTGTCCATTAACTTTTGAAAATCAAAAGCCCCACCTGTAGACACCCAATTTTGTCACCCTCCTCCAGTTATGATGAAATGTGGATCTTGGACGCGACTTCTGGCTTCCGATCAATAGAGATGATGATAGAACCATTCCCCTACCCAAAACCCTGGAAACCTCCACGCTGGAGAGAAGAGGGTCCAATGTTGAATTTTTATATACAAAGGAATCTAGTTAAGCTGACCATACAAATAGATAGTGCTCAAAAATATGATTCTGACGATATATGGCATGTCAAAATCGAACCATCGGATCTCCCGCGATCATCCTCGGAAGATTACATTTTCTCGTACGTATGTCATGCACACTGGCAAGCTTGTTGGTAAAAAGGTAGGAAATCCCTTACCTACCCAAATACCCTGAAATTCATCTCCTATCTACATAGATAACCTAGAAACATTCCCCTAATAGAAACCCCAAAAACCCCACGCAGGAGAGAAGAGAGTCCAATTTTAACTTTTTATATGCGAAAGAATCTGGTTAAGATTAACGTACGGATGGATAGTACTCAAAAATACAATTCTAACGATATATGGCATGCCAAAATCAGACCGTCGGATCTCCCACAATCTTCCCTGGAACATCATAGTTTTCAAGTGCATGTCGAGCACACCAGCCCAGCCAAGCCTACCTCGCATGCCCGCTCGCCCCATGCACCCCTGCTCGCACCGCCGCGTGCCCCCGTGCACCACTGCTTCACACCAGCCCGCAAGCACGCAGGCCAACCTGTGCCCACCTATACCATGTTGCCCACCCAACCTTTGCCCACCTATGCCACACTACCTGCACCCCCTTTGTGCCCAGCCTCTGCCCACCTATACCCCAATGTTTGTACCCCCTTTGTACCCAGTTTATGCCCCTCTATGTGCTCGGCTCACACCCACATGCCACTAACCACATGCCATGTGCCGCACACCCATGACATTGCTCACATTGCCTACCCTCCTATACTGACCATGCCCCGCGCACTTCGTCCCGATCTCGCTTGCCATCGTCAATGGTAGGGATTGATATTCCCCAGGCCCAGTGGGTGAAGAAATTCCCTCTTCACCAACTTAAGACTAAAAAACCCCTTTTTTGCTAAGGATTCTCTTTCCCAAATAATCCCCTTTTACCCATTGGATAAAATCCCTCTTTCACCCATTTTGGTCTGAGACCCCCTTTTAACCATTGGGTAAAATCCCTCTTTACCTACTTTAGGCAAAAAACCCCCTTTCATCCATTAGATAAAGTTGTTCCCTCTTTCTTATTGGCTGGAAAAACCTATAAATATCCCCTCCTTTGGATTTGACACACCAAAACCCTACCTCACTCCATGGTAGTGAAACCCTCTTCCCTCCCCCTCTTGATTTTCTTCGGGTCTTCGGAGCGATCTTCATCAAGATCCAAAGTCTTGTTCGGATCTTCGAAGTGTTCTTCGGGACTTTAAAGATCTTCAATTCAAGTTCTTAGTCTAATCCATTTTTTTCCAAAAGTAGTATGTTCTTCAACCCCCTCCTTTGAGTGTTCTTGAGTTTTACCAAAAATAGAAACCCCCTTGAGGTTCTTCAAGTCTACGAAGAGATCTTTGTCAAGATCCAAAACTTTGTTCGGATCTTGAAAGTGTTCATTGGGACTTGGAGATCTTCAGTCTATTTTTAGGTCAATCTGTTTCTTTCCAAAATGCCATTCCTAGTAGAAGCCTTGTCCAAGTGCCCCTAGAATCTTTCTAGAGATAGCCATTCCCAACGGAAGCTTTGCTGAAGTGCCACCTTGGCCTAGCCCTCCCCTAGCCTATCCCTAGCAGAAGCTCTGTCAGAGTGCCACCTCATCCTAAGCCCTAAAATAGCCAACCCTAGTCGAAGCTCTGCCAGAGTGCCCTTGGAATCTCTTCAGAAATAGCCATTCCCAGTGGAAGCTTTGCTGAAGTGCCACCTCAGCCTAGCCCACCCCTAGCCTATCCCCAGTGGAAGCTCTTCCAGGGTGCCACCTCATCCTAAGCCCAGAAATAGCCTTCCCTAGCCGAAGCTCTGTTCGTATCAAAATTTAGAAATAGCCTTCCCTAACCAAAGCTCTGTCCGAATCCAAATCCAAAAATAATCGTTCCAAGCTAGAACTCTGTCCACATACCATCACAATCAACATCTCTCAAGAAAGGAAGTTGGAGGTCAAGACCATCTTCCCCTGAGCCAGGAGAATCCAAAAGACAGTCCGAGCCAGTACTAATCAAGGACCCACCCCTCTTGACCCAAAACAATGGTTAAGATCAAGTATATTTTCTCAACCAAATCGTCATAATGTAGACCTTATATAGATTACATTTTTAGTATATATAGTTATTTAAATTCAGTCAATGTATATATGTGTGATAACTCAGCCATACAAGTAGAATAGGAATAATCATGGAAAATGTTCGCTCTTAAGCATCTAGTAGGAAGACCGGTTGAACCAAGTAAATTGGGTGCCTAACACCTTCCCAATTCTACAACCTGACACTTACAAATCTCTGGAACAAACTAATTTTTGGGCCCTTTTTTCTAGAATTGGGCCCACCCTTGGGTCCTAGGCCCATAATCCTAGGTGGCAACTCCAAACCCCCATTTGCATGATCCCGATCCTCGTATTGGACCATCATCAAATCCCCTTCTCAAATGACGGCCTCCACCTATCTTTGAGCGGTGATATGGTGGTGCAGGGCCTGCAAGCAAAGCACACATGACACACCTCTCCCTCCTAAAAGAGAAAGAGAGGAGAGAGGACAGGATGCCAGTCCTTTCCCCCCCAAAGGGGAAGAGAGATCTCTCATTTTTGGCCACTACCCTCACAGTGGCAACTCCACTGCAGAAGAATGTCAAGCTTCCTACACTAGATGCTACCATTAAATGTAAGAACATTTTCCACCACATTTGTTTGAGAATGTGTTTGGATAACCCCATGTTTGTAATTGTATTCGCTAATTGCATCATGCATTATGCTCGAAGTGAAATCATTTGGCAAGGGTACTCCCTATCATGCCCACACCCTCGAGGAGGTTAGAGCATTACATACTAAGTACTCTGAGAGCAAATGATAGTTGCTTCTTGTACAAGAATGGAAGGTATCGTAAAATGACGAGGATGTTGTAATTGTGCTAGCACCCTTAGGGAGGTCCATGCACTTTATGACATTCTAAGATCGATTGTGTCATCAAATGGTGAGGATGTCCATAATTGTGCCAGCACCCTCGGGGACGTCCATGCACTTTACGACATTCTAAGATCGAAATGATGGTTACCCTACATTACACTTTGGCACACAATCACTCACGGTTCCACCACCCCATGGCCAATTGCTTAACCTCGTGTGTAGTCACGAGTAATGGCTAAGGAAGTCACCCCTTGATCTCGTACCTATGGGTGTATCAAAAGGATCATGTACTTTGCACATATAGATCTTGTCAAGGAAGCCTTGTTGGTCCGATTGCATCCACCACATGCTTGCATCATATAGGAAATAGATGAAGAAGCTAGGAGCGCCACAAGCTAACTGTAGAATTTGTTTGCGGTCTTGAAAAGGAATGTTCCTACATTATATTCCTGTCATAAAGAATTTCTTCCATAAGTGGGTTTCGGATAAAAGGTGTCCCTCCTCCTTGAGAAAAATGTCCAGATAAGTGACTCAGGGGCAATCCTGTCACAGTCACGTAAAGTCTCAAGATGTCCCGAGAGAATCAAGAGGAAGGACATCTAGTGGGAAAAAGAGCAAGGAAAGCATGACTTTATTACAGGGAATGTTTTAAGGGAATATTCTCGATAAGCCATTTGTATGAATCTCCTGCTTATAGCATTGAGTGGACTAGGGACATCAATCCCTATCCACTCCCTATCATTAAGCGGACTAACCATGAATGGATCATTAGTTGTTAATTTCGTGAATGTGTGAACAAGGGGTTGGGAATTCAAGAATCCTAAAATAAACCAATTTTGGTTCAGGCACAGTTCCACACCTCAAGTATTCTCCGTGGTCCCTTTGGATATGTCATGATAATCGATTGACTCGCCTAAGTCCAATGTCACCTCCGTCATCTCTCTGATATTGTCTACTACCAAGTGATTACAGCTCAGTTAGTATGGGTCCACATAACTCTGAATCACCCGAACAGGCCTGGGTCCATCCCGTGGAGACCTTGCAAATAGAAATGGCTGAAATCAAGAAAGGAATAGCTAAGATCTTGCATGCACTTCAGAATCCTCCAAGAACTGAGCCACCACTAGCTACGGGAGATGTGGAACAGAATAGAGCTACAGGTTATCGTGGGAACTCTTTCCAAGTTGACTTAGGAGAACCAGAGCATGTCAGACCAATTGGTCAAAGAGGATCTTCACCTACCCGTCCACATGGTCAACGAGGGGCCTATTCCAGGGTCCCTCCTCCTAGGGTAGTGATCAAAGATGAAGAAGAGAAATTTGTAGCACACGTCCTAATGGACCCCCCAAAATGGAGAGAGAAAGGAAATTCAGGGAGCAGTTAGAGAAATAGGAAAATATGCCTCGATCAGGGAAAAGTTTGGAAAGCCAAACAGTAGAGTCAAATGAAATGAGTTTCTTCTCCGGGGTGAGAATTCCAAAAAAATTCAAATGGCAGATTGAAAGGTTTGATGGTTCAGGAGATCCCAAGGCTCACCTCAAAGATTTTCTCAGCATCGCCAAGTCATGGTAACTTGCAGACAACCAAATGGGGTAGGCCTTCATGTTAACCCTATTAGGACCAGCACTGAGGTGGCTCACCCAGTTGGAGTCATCCTAAACTTAGAATTGGACAACAGTGGTGAAAGCCTTCACCAAGCAGTACTCATACAATACTAAGGTGGATGTGAAACATCGGGAGCTTGAGACATTGAGACAGCAGCCTAGAGAAGGATTCACTGCCTTCTTGATGAGGTTTAGGGATAGGGCCGCCAAGATGGTAGATCAGCCTTCAGAAGCAGAGCAAGTAGAGATGTTGATAGAGAACTTGTCAAAACCTTATTATGATGTCCTCTACTATCAACATTTACAAACTTTTGATGCCCTAATAGCCACTGGTACACATGTGAAAAATAGAATCCTAAGGGAAGCTCAGTATCAAGTATCTTCCCAAGATGTAGGGAAGAACACCAGAGTCAGATGTGGAAAGGGTCCAGAAACTAATATGGTGAGTGCAGTTTAGCAGTCTGTCTCACTAGTCATCTCTTCACAGCCATTTGTAATACAAGCAGATGCACCCTCTCAGAAAGCCCCTCGTCCAAGAAGGCAATTTTTTGATTTGGGAATGCCCGTGACAGTAGTGTATGAGAAGTTAAAAAAATAAGGATTGCTAGGGATAGTGGCTCTGAGAGTGATCAGCAACCTCCTCTAGCTTGGTATAGGGATCATGAATATTGTGCTTACCACTCTCAGAAAGGGCACACCACTGAAAAATGCATAAGTCTGCAACATGCAATCCAAGACTTGGTAGACAACGGAACCATTGAGGTCAAGGTGAAGTAGCCTCCCAATGTCAATACCAATCCACTCCCTGATCATGTGAACAATCTGGATGAAGAAACCATAGAGAGTGATCCCACTCAACTCATTATACCTAGAGCTCAGAAGAACCACATTAATGCCCATGCTTACAGGAAAATCATGAATCAAAGTGCTGGAATCATAAGGACTCCCAAAGGAAGAGAGTCATCAGAAGAAGAATCAGAAGATCAGACTCCCACCGTTCATCCTTCCTCATCAACCGAAGAATCCACCTTACCTTCCACCTTCACCATATTATCAGCCTTCGCCATATCATCAACCTTCCCCCCACCATCAAAACGAAGGAATCTCCTCACCTATCACCCCTAATATTCATATCCCACTTCTCATATTGCATCATCTTCATACTATCCCGCTTCATATCCCTCATCACCCTCATACCAATCCCATTCTTGAGGTTTGGTGTATAACCCAAAAGAAGGATGGATGGATGGGTATGATTAAAAGGATATGATTGCACTACCAGATTCTCCAAAGATGACCTCATCAACAGGATTAGTGAATGCTTTAGGAGAAGACCAGGAAAGTGATCCCACTACCCTAATTTAGCCCGCTGTATCTTTAGAAGATAATTCAAAAGTAATTGAAGAGGTTGCAGTTGATCTTCTCAGAGCAGTAACCGCATTGGCCATAGGTGAGCAGATCAAAGAATACACTTCCCTAATCCACATAGGGAGTGACACAGAGGATGATGAGTTAGGATTGGTCCAACTTTAGGCCAGTGATGTCAAGACCAGCCCTATGGAAATCTTCCTGTCCATACGCTCTGAATACTATGAGCATTTGGATGCCGGAGAATTTGATGGTCGAAAAGAATCTGATGAAGAATCAAGTAAGGGGGAAATCAGTGAAGAAGAGCATAATGAGGACGACGATGAGGACGAGGATGATAATGATGGAGATGAATCTTATTCCTAAGAAGATGATGGGTATCCAGATTAGGATGACTACCAAGGGTCTTGGTACAATGACTATGATGATAAGTTAGAATACTACTCACCAGAACATCTGACATGTTTCTCAGTCTATGCCATTGGTGGTGATTATTTGATAGCTGAACCAATAGGTGGCATTTACCCTTCCCTATATATGGGAGGAGATGATTTTACGTCAGATTCAGAAAGAGATGAAGGATCTGGAGAGCCGATGCAGGTTTATCTGGATGAGCCAGGATCTATATTAGAAATAGAAGAAAAGCTGTGTGAAGTGTACTCCATTACATTAAAAATGCAGGAAAGAGTGGAGGAAATTGATAACATGCTGGGTGAAGTAATTGTCGGTGATTGTTACTACCATAAGTAGTTGGATGATCTGGAGGAAATAAGGCCAGATGACACATTCTCAAAAGCAGTAGACACCGTATTCCAACAGCTTTCTAATGCAGTTAAAAAGCTACGAGCCAGAGCTGTGGATATTTATGGAGGACCTCGACTTCCCACCCCAAGCAGGGAGGGAGAATCAAAAGAAGAGGATGACACCATGGTAGGGATAATCACCTTAATCAATAGTGATGATGAAGATTGTTATCCCATAGAGATTATTGTAAAGAAACCTGTCAATGTGATGGAAACTCGAAGTGGATAAGACTATAAAGGCAATGCCTTAGTAGTAGAACAACCAAGGGCTAATGAGGTAGAAGCCAGCAGCTTGAAAAAAGAGCCAGAGAACCAAAGTCTTAGCTCAACTCAAGAAGTCCCAAGCTAATATCTCAATTTGGGGATTGTTGATGGCATCCCCCACACATCGTGAAGCAGTCTTGAAGTCTCTCACTAACGTGCAGGTGCCGATTGAAATAAATCCAACACATCTTGCACATATAGTAGGGGCAACATATACGGTGCAATTATTGATGTTCTCAGATTCAGAGCTTCCCAAAGGAGTCCAGCACAATCGATCTCTCCACATCATGGTAGAATGTCTTAACAAAGTGGTTCCCCAAGTTCTTGTTGACAACGGGTCCGCTTTGAATGTGCTACCATTGAGATCGGCAAAGAGTATTCTCCATCAGAAAATGAAGTTTATTCATGAAGGAAAGGTGGTCACAGTAACCGGAGATCCCAAAGTGGTTAATACCTTTAGCCAATATTGAAAATGGGGTAGAACAAGACCAAAAAGTTCAACTAAGTGGTTTTGAATTAGACACAACTTGTGCAGCCATTGCCAAAAAAGCTCCAAAGAAGTAAATCCCAGCTAACTATGAGGCCGTCTGGAGTCTGCCAGTAAACTAGATGATGAAGAATATGCAATATTTTTCTGGTATGGGGCTAGAGAAATATCATCAAGGAGTTCCAAAGCAGCCTAGTTTGGTAGTGAACAAAGGAAAGAATGGTCTCGGGTGCACTCCTCGGACCACCAAAGGCCAAAAGGTGTTAAGGATGACTAGGAAGATCTTTGTCTCTTATTACCCCACTCTCAATGGGTATTTTGTAAAAGAAGGAGAGGATTTCCATTTCTATGGAAATATGGAGCCATGGTTTGATGAAACAACCGCAAAGATGCAACCAGGGTTTGAAGTGTTTTTCCAAGACGGGTTCGACTAGGTGACTCATGAAGTGGAACAATAGAAAATATTACTCAATGAAAGTGATCAAGTTAGTTGCATTACTGGGATAGTGGAAATTGCATTGATTGAAGATGTGTTCTCCTCTAGTGACACCTCGACACTAATCCGATCTAAGGAATTGCCAAGTCCTCGAGTCCTCCTGAAAAGAGAATGGAGAAAGAAGATAAGGCTCACCTGGAGTATACAGCTTCCCACAGATTTGAAAATTCACATTTGCTCCCTCTTACAAGAACCAAGAGCCCAAGAGTTGCATGACCTCAAGCCTCGTCATTTAAGAGGAAGAAGTGTATATGCAAAGCAAAGAAGGGCAGAAAGAATGATGGTTTGTACGTACTATGCCCGAACCAACCACAACAGGAAGGCTCGTGAAGGTGGTCAAAGGTGTGATTAGGGTACCAGAATGGCATCCCTTAACAGGCTGAAAAAGATGGACTTCATAGAAAAAGGATTGAGTAGTCTCCACCAATCTTCACCCCTCAGGAAGTTCGGCTTCCAAGAGCATGAGATTGACTAGCTGGAATTCAAGAAGAAGCAAGCACCTATCGACCATTGCGCCATTGAAGAAATAGTAGCAACTTTTTCAGAAGGAGAAGAAGGCCCTTTGCCACACCTCCTCATCCAATAAGCCACTGAACCGCTCTTGAACTAGACAAGCATTGGAGAAAACTTCAATTTTGCTCATGCTATTGAGTCAACCAACTTGAATACCCCTGGCAAAAGCATCAAGCCAATGATCGAGTTTGTAGTCAAGTCTGTTGTTTATGATCGTGTGTCGACCTCCCCTCTTGAGGAGAGTCTAGAGTCCTTGTATGTCAAGTTTGTCACTCCTTTCATGAATGAAATTTCTCATTCTGAGTATGACTTGCCTCCTTTTTCTGATGATGATCTTAATAAATATCAAGAATTAATAAAAAAAAATGCAAACCAAAGAAAGCCCAACCCATCCATGAGGATACTCGGGTTATTAATCTAGGAACCAACCAATGCCTTCGAGAGGTAAAAATTGGCAGTACCCTTAATGACAAAGAAGCGGAACAAATGATTAGCCTTCTAAGGAATTCGCCAAGGTCTTTGCTTGGTCTTATGAGGATATGCTTGGTATCGACCCCAAAATCATACAACATCGATTGTTGACTTACCCTAGGGCAAAGCCGGTAACATAGAAGCTCCAAAGAATGCGGCCAGAATGGAGTGAGAAGATCAGAGAAGAAGTTGTGAAGCAATGGAATGCATGGTTTTTACAAGTGGTGAAGTATCTCCAATGGTTGGCCAACATTGTACAAATTTTAACAAAGTTAGCCCTAAAGATGACTTCCCATTACCTCACATTGATGTATTGGTGGATAATACGGCGGGGCATGCTTTGTTATCATTTACGGATGGATTCTCGGGATACAACCAAATAAGAATGCACCCAGAAGATCGTGCGAAGACAGCCTTCACCACTCCATGGGGAATCTATTGTTATAAGGTGATGCCTTTCAGACTGAAGAATGCTGGGGCAACCTATCAAAGAGTAGCTACAGCCATACTGCATGACATGATGAATAAAAATGTGAAAGTCTATGTGGATGACATAATAGTAAAGTCAAAAGATCGATAGGGGCATATTCCCGCACTAAGGCGATTCTTCGAAAGAATCAAGAAGTATCAGATGAAGTTGAACCCTCAAAAGTGTGTATTTGGGGCAACACCAGGAAAGTTATTAGGCTTCTTGGTGACTGAAAGAGACATTGAAGTCAACCCTATCAAGATCAAGGCCATTCAGGAAATGCCCACACCTCCGACTGAGAAGCAAATATGAGGATTTCTGAGTCACCTCCAATATATTAGTAGATTTATAGCTTAGTTGACTACAATCTGTGAACCAATTTTCAATCTGCTAAAGAAGGATCAGCCCACTGAATGAAATGACCAGTGCCAACAAGCTTTTGACAAAATCAAGGGATACCTCATGAACCTACCAGTATTGACACCGCCGGTGGAAGGAGAACCACTTCTGCTGTATCTATCTATGGGAGAATATTCCATGGGCTCTTTGCTAGCACAGAAGGAGTTAAAAGAAGGGGCAGAGCATGCCATATACTACCTCAATAAGAAGTTCCTAGAGTATGAGATGCGGTACACATCTTTGGAAAGAACTTGTGCTGTATTGATTTGAGCAACGAAAAGATTGTGACATTACATGGTTTCTTATCCGGTGCACTTGATCTTAAGAATGGATCCTATCAAATACCTCTTCGAGAAACCATCCTTAATAGGAAGGATGGCCCGTTGGTTTCTTTTACTATCAGAGTTCGACATCACCTATGTTACTCAGAAATCTATCAAAGGGTAGGCTATAGCCTATCGTTTGGCTGCCCACCCCATAGAAGATGGAAGATCCTTGGATGATGCCTTTCCCGATGAAGGATTTGCCGCATTAGAGGAAGAGATGTAGTTAATGAATGGTAGATATTCTTTGATGGAGCAGCCAATCAGAAGGGATGTTGTGTGGGAATATTGCTTGTCACTCCTGACAACCTTTATTTGCCTTCATCATTTCGCCTCGATTTCCCCTATACCAACAATATTGCTAAATATGAAGCTTGTGCTTTGGGGCTCGAAACTTGTTTGACTAATGGTGTGAAAAGGATCAAGGTTTAAGGTGATTCATCCATCGTCATTTGCCAGACATAGGGAAAGTGGAAATCTAGAGATGAAAAGCTGAAGTCGTATCACGAACATCTGGAAGAGGTGATTGGATACTTTGAGAAGATCTCATTCGAATACTTCCAGAGAGATAACAATAGGTTTTCTAATGCCCTTGCAACCTTGGCTTCCATGGTAGAATGCGACCTTATGGCGAGGGTTTGACCATTCTCGGTGGAACAAAGAAGCAGGCCCATTTATCAGAATTTGGTGAATTCTCCCACTGTGGATGGCTGGTCTTGGTTTGCTCATATAGTGAACTTCATCAGGGAAAGGAAATACCCAATTGAAGCAACTGACAGAGAAAAGAAATTTCTGAGAAGATATACAACCCAGTTTATTCTTTAAGAGGATCTGTTATACAAGAGGTCCTATGATGGAATACAGTTGTTGTGTGTGGACGAGGAGCAAGCTACCACCATCATGGAGGAAATTCATCAAGGTCTTTGTGGATCCCACATGAATGCCAAGATGTTATCTAAGAAGATCCTCAGGCTGGGATATTACTAGAACACAATGGAAGCAGATTGTGTGGACTTTGTCAAAAAATGCCACAAGTTCCAGATATTTGCTAACATCATACATATCTCGTAATAGAGTTGTATTCGCTCAGTTCACCTTGGCCATTCTCCACTTGGGGCATTGATATCATTAGAAAGGTCAACCCCAAAGAATCTAATGGCCACGAGTTCATCTTGGTAGCCATTAATTATTGCACCAAGTGGGTAGAAGCTCAGTCCTATACAGTTCTCACGTTTGCTAAGGTAGCCAAATTCATCCAAGAAAATATCATTGCATGGTATGGAGTAGCTCAAGAATTGATATTAGATCAGGGATCCCATTTCTGGGGCAAGACCGATAAAATCTGCACAAAGTTCATTATCATAAGACATCGCTTTACCACTTACAGGCCGCAGACCAATGGGATAGTGGAAGTAGCCAACAAGAACATCAAAGTCATCCTACAGAAAATGGTGGAAATATACAAGGATTGGGCTGATAAGTTACCCCTTGCTTTATAGGCATACTGGACTTCTGTACCATCCTTGATAGGGGCAACACCTTTCTCTTTGGTATATGGGGTTGAGGCGATTTTACCCGTGGAAATCTTGGTACCATCCCTAAGGGTACTCCTTGACAGTCAACTACCTAAAGGCAAGTGGGTGAAGGCTAGAAATGATGAGCTCAATTTTCTCGATGAAAGGTGCATGAAAGCCATGGATAATCTGAAAAAATATCAATTGAGAATGGCCCGGGCCTTCAATAAGAATGTGAAGCCCCGTCACATAGAAGAGGGCAAACTTATTCTTTGAGAGCAAAGAGCCCTGATTCATGACCCAAGAGGGAAATTCAGGCCCAACTGGAGTGGCCCATTCACTGTCAAAGAGATTTTACTAGGCAAAACTGTGAAACTCATAGACCACAACGACAAAGAAGTACCGGGACTAGTCAACATGGATCAACTCAAGAAATATTATGTCTAAAAGGGTGAATAGCTTGAAGTACGTCAGACCTGATTCCTTTCAAGAGATATGTAGGCAACTTGACATGTGCAAGTGCAGTCTCAACACTCTAAAGGCAGTAAATTGATTCCCCGATTAATAACCAAAGTATCTTAAAAGATCATCATAGTTTGTATCCCCCAAGAATTACCATTTGGCATGAAAGGCTATTAGGTATCTGTCATTCACCTATGGCCCGTCAACTCTTATCCAGGATTCTATCCTCCAAAAGAAAATTGCCACCCAGCACTAGTTTATCAAGGCTAGTTTATTTCCCACTCTTGATCAGTAAAAAAAAAAGAGAGCTTGATGCAACAGTGGTAAAGGCTTGTTTCAATCATTAGCTAATGAGTAATTCTTTGATAAATCATCATATCTCTTTTGTTTGTGATGGTTTCAGGAAAAGTCATGAGTTTGTTGGATGAAACATTGAGGAAATGGACCTTAAACATGAACATGAGGGCACTAGGATTGCTGGAATCCATAAATGTGTCATTTCTCAACCGGATTAGATGTGTGAAGTTGCATTATCAGTTACTTCGGCAGGTGCCTCAACACTAGGATGCTGACCTACATGTATTTTGGTTTGGATTAGTGGAGATCTGCCCAACTCTCGAAGAATTTCAGGTTTGTATGTTATCTCCACCCAAAGGTAGGTTGGTCCAACCATCTTTGAAGAAAGATGGTTTAGAAGAAATTCAGGACTTCTTCGGATGGAAGGAAGAGGAAGTAAAGCAATTTGTCAGGTACGAGAAGATTGACATTCTGAAAGTGGCCCAAATCTTCATCCAATATCTACCAATGGGAGGAATCCATCAACAGAGATCACAGGATGCTTATTTACTTTGCATGATAGCTAGCTATGTTCTTTGCACTCTCGGATGTGGTGCACCGTCCGTTCTGATTGAGCTAGTAAAACAGTCAAAGAAGGGAGATGACATCATCCCTACGGTTCTTGTAGAAACACTCAAGGGATTTGATGACATGAGCCATGGCCATAGATTTGGACTGGATTATTATCAAGGGAGTCCTACTATCTTCCAGATTTGGCTCCTTGAGAAACTGAAGTTAACCAAACTATTAAAAGGAGGCCCACTCAGAGCTCTTTGCTACCAGGATAAGAGGGAAGTTCTGAAATTTGACCTTATCACTGATTAGCAGAAGTACCTATAGGAAAGGACTGTCCAAGATATCATATGGAGGTGCCCAGGGAGGCCACAAGAAGATTTTCTGATGAAGACCCCTAGCTACAATTATGTCAGAATGATGGGATTGACTCACACATCCTTTTATTTTCCTACGTACATTAGCTGACAAAATGCTCGAAGTGATTGACCCAGAAGAGTTAGTGAACTTTCATCCACCACAAGAATTGTCTCCCCACCTGGTTACTCACCTATCTTATCTGTGGTAGGAAAATTGTTCTCCTTTTCATGTAATTCACTCGATAATAGAATGAGGAAGTATTTGGGTTTTTGTGTTATCCCCAATTATTCTAACTATGACTTGAGTTATGGAATTGATTATGCCTAAACATTGCACACAAACAAAAACAAAAAAGAAAAAGGAAAACATGAACAAACAAGGGGAGGGAAAAAACAAAGATAGGTTTTCATTCATAAGATGCTAAAGTGAACAAACAAGGGGAGGGAAAAAGAAAAAGGAAAATATGCATGTGTTTGTGTTTGCAAGAACTACAAGAACAAATTCCTATGGGTCAAAAGTCATCATCTGAACCATACTCTGAATCATCCTCATGGAGCACTGGGGAACCCGTGGATGCCAGCTTGCTCCAGCCTTTGGGTCATGTCCTGAATTAGCACATCCTGTTGCGTAATCTCCCGATCATTGGAACTAACTTGGTTCTCTAAGGCAGCAATCTTCCCATCCTAAGGAATATAGGAAAGGATCAAGAAGAAGAATAATGAAAGAAGAAGGGCAGAAAGAAAAAAGGGAAAGTATGAAATACCTTGGCAACTATCACCTCACACAGGCCATAATGCATCCTCCTAATCTCAGAATAGATCTCTAGGGACACTTGAGAAAGAGCATATCAGCCAGAGGAATTAAAGAGTTAATAGAAGGATGATCAGATACTCACATAATCATAAGGAATGGGCAGCCTAAGGGAAGCGTTTACATTTGTTGTCTGCTCTAGAAGATGAGGGAGACTAGGGTTGGCTACGTTGGGGTAGTTCTAAGCAAGGAAGCCATGGAAGGGGATGCTAGCAACTCTAAGAGATCCACCTGCACTGGTAGAGGGTTTTGCTTGTGAAGAATCAACAGCACTGGCATGAGACCGAACAGTAGAAGGATCTACACGTTGCACTCTCCCCTGAAAGAATGTCAGTCAAGACCAAAATAAGAAAGAATTTGAAGGAAATACTCAAGGAAGGGTAACATACCACTGGAACATTAGGATCAAGAGGGGTGCATACTGTTTCCTCCTCCAGGAAGGCTCTGTAGTCCCTATCCTGGTCAAGAAATGAGTCATCCCATACTCTGTCAGCCAAATGCTCAATCTCGTATGTTGGGATGATCTCTAGGCAATGAATAGTGGATGGATGAAGACCAGGAGAGGGGCATGGCTTGATATCCAACCACTGGGGTACTACTCTCTCTCCTAATTACTAGACGTGGCCCCAAATACCTCAAAAAAGGACTCGGCTCTCTGATAAATGCATAGCCAATGCAACTCCTTCAGAATTGAGAAATACAAGGTGATGGAATGGTCTCCAAGTAACCTGCAAATCCAAGGAAAAATAAGTACAGTACAAGATAAAAGGAATTTCAGTGTCAAACATGGTATACCTCAGTGAGATCGTTCAAAAGAGAACAAGCGATGGTCCCAGGAGGATGGCATCGAGCCTTGATCACCTGATATCTCCCCACCTCGTGGCTATAGGGAAGAAGAATGCCTAAGGGTCCCTCAGTCTAGGGGCTAGAGTCCCCAAGTGCTCGAAGCAACAAGGTTGTTTCAAGAGATTAAAGTAAGAAAGTGCAACCCAAGTGAATGAAAGGAAATGGGTACAAGGAGGAAAATTACCTGGAGTATGAGGCCCGCTCCCTTGAGACCTCGGCCTCCATATGACAGCAAGTCTAGGGTCCACAGGAGATATGCATAGGCAACCCCATCCTAGTCCTAAGAATCTACCATATGAAGATCTCAGAGGAAGAACACAAGGCGGATGCCTACTCCCCCTCAGAAGTCACTGAAAAGGCACAGACCCACAACAAACAACAAGAAAGAACGGGCCACCTGTGACATGTTGCCTGGGTTCATCCCTAGGCCGACTTCCACCATCGGGCACTAATCACACCTAGACGGATGTGTGTCTGGCCAGCCGCAATGGTAATTCCTGTCAAGTCTGCGAACTCCCTGACAGTCAAAATCCCAGGTAGGGTCATGGGTCTACCCCCAAATGGAATGCCTGTCAAGGCATAGAAGCACAGGGGCGTGATGGTGATCTCACCAATAGGGAGATGAAAAGAATGAGTACTCGGCCACCACCATTCCATCAGGACCCCCACTAGTGCCGGATTGAACTTTCGGGTCTCTACCAGAGCTAGCCGGCACAAGTATGATGCATCAACTATCTACTTTACTCTACGAGGAAGCATCCTATGCCATGACTGAACCATGTTCAGATGGCCATTCAAGGCCAAGGTAGGTGGTTCCCTCCCCTCATGCTAATGGAAATAAAGAATGTATAAAAAGAAAAAACAACAAAAAGCAAAAACATCATAAAAGATAATTATAAAAAAAAACAAAAAAAAATTAAAAGATGATCAAAATAATGAATAAAATATAAAGACTTACCCAACAACCCCATACAGAGTTGCAGATGTGGTTCTGACTATTGTGAAGAGTCTGCTCGGAGTATTAATTGACCAAGCCCTCATCCCTGCAGGAAGAATTGCTGCAACTCTCCAGTTGGATTTCTCCAAGAGTCTTTCTCTTTCTCCTTTCAATCATATTTTCAGAAATTGTAAGAAGCCCTAGAAAGTTTCCCAATTTGCATAAAAGCCCACAAGAATGCCAAATTCTCCAAATGACTCCTCCCTTAAGAACAAGATGAAGATCTTCAAGAACTTCAAGAAAAACCTGAAGGCTCCAGAAACCCAAAACTCACTCACTTCACTCAGAAAAGTTAGAATGAGGAATGGACAAGGAAGGGGACCATTTTATAGGAAAAAAAATTTGTTTCCCTAAAAAAAAAAAAAAAAATTCAAAGTTCAAATCAAAAGATTCCAAATCAAAAGCAAAGAGCAAGATTCCAAATCAAAGAACCAAAAATCAAGAATGAAGGGAAAATCAAGAAGAGAAACGATTTCATTGACCTACCCCAGGTGGCCCAATTTTAGTGACCTGGCCATTTGGTGGCCCAATTGCATTTACTCAGTCCCAGGTGGCCCAATTGGATTTATCCGGTCCTAGGTGGCCCAATTCTTTGTATCGGCTCCAAGTGACCCGATCTCATAGACCAAATCCCTGAACTAGCACATGTGAAGGCCCGCTAAGGAAAATCAAAGAATCAAATGTTTTTACCTATTGCAAGATTGGAAGAGCAGCAAATTCCTTTCTTGTAACCATCGGTCCCAGATGGTTCAGATTGGTTCGAAAGACCCAGCCTAAAGACCAAAATTCCCTGAACTAGCACATGTGAAGCCCAACTACGGAAAATGAAAGAATCAAATGTTTTTACTTGTTGCAAGATTGGAAGAGCAACGAATTCCTCTCTTGTTACCCTTGGTCTCAGATAGTCCAGATTGGCTCGAAAGATCCAGCCTGGAGACCACATTCCTTGAACTGGCACATGTGAAGCCCAGTTAAGGAAAACCCAAAAAATGGATGCTGACATCTTTTGCAGGATTGGAAGAGCAGCGAATTTCTTTCCTACGAATTAATAGCTTAGGTAAGTCCTAAACTTCAAGGTAGTTCAGAGATATTACCTGTTACATTTTCAACTCCATCATAAATGAGCAAGATGACAACAGTTATGCTCTGGGTGACAAAATGTGGTCGTTCTTTTATTTGCCCTTCGACTGTTGGCACAGGCCTCGGCCAAAGAGGGGCATTTTGTAGACACCCAATTTTGTCAACCTCCTCTGGCTATGATGAAATGTGGATCTTAGACTTGACTTCTGGCTTCTGATCAATAGAGATGATGATGGAACCATTCCCCTACCCGAAACCCTAGAAACCCCAACACGGGAGAGAAGAGGGTTCAATGTTGACTTTCTATATTCATAGGAATCTGGTCAAGATGACTATACAGATAGATAGTGCTTGGAAATACGATTTTAACGATATATGGCACGTCAAAATTGGACCATCGGATCTCTTGTGATCATTCCTGGAAGATTACATTTTCTCATATGTATGCCATGCACACTGGCAAGCCTACTGGTAAAACTCCTGGAAATCCCCTACCTACCCAAATACCCTGAAATTCATCTCCTATCTACTAGAAACATTCCCTTAACAGAAACGTCGAAAACCTTGCGTGGGAGAGAAGAGGGTCTAATTTTGAATTTTTATATGTGAAGGAATCCAGTCAAGATGATCATACGGATGGATAGTACTAAAAAATACGATTCCGATGATATATGGCATGTCAAAATCAGATCGTCAGATCTCCCACAATCTTCTCTGGAAAATCATAATTTTTGTGCGTATGTCGTGCACACCAGCCTAGCCAAGCCTGCCTATCATGCCTGCACGCCCCCGCACCCCCCTGTACGTTCCCCTATGCACCCCTTCCCGTGCCCCAGCACACCCCTGCCCGTGCCCCCGAGCACCCTCGTGCACACCCTCGCGCACCGCTGCTGCACCTCGTGCTCACCACTGCTGCACACCATGTGCACGCACAGGCCAGCCCTCGTGCATAGGCCAACCTGTGCCCACCTGTGCCATGCTGCCCACCCAACCTCTGCCCACCTATGCCACCCTATCCACACCCCATTTGTGCCCAGCCACTACCCACCAATGCCCCAGTGTCTGTACCCCCTTTGCACCCAGTTTATGCCTCCCTATGTGCCCAGCTCACACCCACATGCCACTACCCGCGTGCCATACATAGCACACCCATGACATTGCCTACATTGCCTACCCTCCTATACTGACCATGCCTCGTGCACTTCGGCCTGATCTCGCACACTGTCGTCAACTGCCAGAATTGATATTCCCTTGGCCCGATGGGTGAAGAATTTCCCTCTTCACCCACTTAAGACCAAAATACCCCTTTTTTGCTAAGGATTCTCTCTCCCAAAAAACCCCCTTTTACCCATTAGATAAAAGCCCTCTTTCACCCATTTTGGTCCGAGACCCCCCTTTTACCCATTGGGTAAAAGCCCTCTTTACCCACTTTAGGCAATAAACCCCCTTTCGTCCGTTGGATAAAGATGTTCCCTCTTTCCCATTGGCCGAAAAAACCTATAAATACCCCCTCCTTTGGATTTGACACACCAAAACCCCACCTCACTCCATAGTAGTGAAACCCTCTCCCCTCCCCCCTCTTGATTTTCTTTGGGTCTTCGGAGTGATCTTCATCAAGATCCAAAATCTTGTTCGGATCTTCAAAGTGTTCTTTGGGACTTTGGAGATCTTTAGTCCACTTTTAGGTCAATCCTTTCCAAAAATAGTCATTCCTAGCAGAAGCCCTATTTGAGTGTCCCTGGAATCTTTCCAGAAAGAGCCATTCTCAATGAAAGCTCTGCCGAAGTGTCGCCTCAGCCTAGCCCTTCCCTAGCCTATCCCCAGCAGAAGCTTTAATGGAGTGCCACCTCATCTTAGCCCAAAAATAGTCAACCCTAGCTGAAGCTCTGCTCAAGTACCCCTGAAATCTTTCCAGAAATAGCCATTCCCAGCGGAAGCTCTACAGTGCCACCTTAGCTTAGCCCTCCCCTAGCCTATCCCTAGCAGAAGCTCTATTGGAGTGCCACCTCATCCTAAGCCCAAAAATAGCCTTCCCTAGCTGAAGCTCTATCCGAATCCAAATCCAGAAATAGCCTTCCCTAGCCAAAGCTTTGTCCGAATCCAAATCCAAAAATAACCGTTCCCAGCCGAAACCCTATCTGCATACCATCACAATCAACATCTCTTAAGAAAGGAAGTTGGAGGTCAAGACCATCTCCCCCTGAGCCAGGAGAATCCAAAAGACAGTTCGAGCCAGTACTAATCAGGGGCCCACCCCTCTTGACCCAAAACAGGGGTTAAGATCAGGTATATTTTCTCAACCAAATCGTCATAATGTAGACCTTATATTGACTATGTTTTTAGTGTATATAGTCATTTAAATTCAGTCAATGTATATATGTGTGATAACTTAGCCATACATGCGGAATAGGAATAATCGTGGAAAATGTTCGCTCTTAAGCATCTAGTAGGAAGACCAGTTGAACCGGGTAGCTTGGGTGCCTAACACCTTCCCAATTCTACAACCTAACACTTACCTTAAATCTCTGGACCAGACCAATTTTTGAGCCCTTTTCTCTAGAATTGGGCCCGCCCCCGGGTCCTAGGCCCATAATCCTAGGTGGTGACTCCAAACCCCCATTTGTATGATCCTAATCCCTATATTGGACCATGATCAAATTCTTATCTCAAATAATGAATTTTACACTCTTATGAAATAGGCCTCCATGTATCTCCGAGCGGTGATACGACTGTGTGGGGACGGCAAGTAAAGCACACAAAACACACCCCTCCCTTATGAAAGAGAGAGAGGCGAGAGGATGGGATGCCAGTCCTTCCCCCTCAAGGGGAACAGAGATCTCTCATTTTCGGCTACTATCCTTACACCACCTACAGGTGGTGGAGCTCTAAAATGTGGATCAGTTGCTCTAAATCCTCATCCTCCATGTCCACTGGCCCTTGCTCTTCAGCCTCCTGTGGTGCCCCCATTGGCACTGGCAACCCCATCATCTTTAGATTCTCTCTAGTAAACTTATCCCCAGGATACTTCCCATCTTCTCCCACCAAATTCATGTGGAAGTACTCAAAGACCTTGGTGATTAACCTCCCATAGGGAAAACCGAAGTCATTAGGATGAGCCGTATGGTACTTCATCATCTTCATCATGACCTAGGGGAGGCAATGATGGGGAGCACCCTCTTCCAGGGCCACAGAGATGCAGTATGCTAGGTAAGCTATCATAAAGCTTACCTTGTTCCTGTGACCTGCTCTGTGAAGCATATTGAACTGGGCTAGGTGTGTGAAAACTCGAGCGACTGCATTATAGGCAGTCTCAAACAATGGTTGCTCCTTATGTCCACATATGGCCTCAAAGATGACCTCCTACATGATAATGCTCAAACCCTGACCCACAGCCTTGATCCTTGGAGGATTATAAAAATGGACACCTTCACCTGATATACCCAAGACGGTTGCCAACAAATCCTCCCTCAAAACAATGTCTAATCCCTTCACCAGACTGGTGAGAGAGTACTTCCCATTCCTAAAGGAAGCCTCCAGGTTACAATAGAAGTACCGGATGAGGTTCTCGTAGCATGGGCTGTTAGGGTGGAGCATGGGTTCCCAACCCAAGGCTGTAAACCTCTCCACCATATAATAGGCACTGAAGTGGACTGTCACTATGGTCTTTTCCATCATGACCGGCCACTTGGAAAATGTAGATCAAGCGACAACTGCCTCAATTCTATGGAACAAGCTCTCATTGTAGTTCATAGGATCAAAAGAGGGTTCCTTACGGGCTGGGCCCATGATGAAGAGGAACCAGGGGTAGCATTCCTCCCCTGGGAGGTAGTGGTCTTCCTCCTTTTAGAGGAGGAGGGAGCCTCTTTGCTCTTCCTAGACGACATCCTGACAACAAAAAGGAAGTGGGTAAGTACAAATGAATAAAGATATGAAAAGAATGTGATAGCAATATTTTAAAAAGGAGGGTGAGATGAACCCTATGATAAATGACATGGATAATAAAACCCAAAGTGTAGGGATAAATACCAAAATGCAATGAAATTAATGGAATGAACTTAGAGGGAAATGAAAATTTTGTGATAAAGAAATGGATGGGTGTGCGAACCTACTTAATGCCAAATGCAGTTGAATGGGAAATATTAAGCATGATGATGGCAACAGTTACACAAAATGGAAGGAAAAGGGATGGGATCTCCAAACATTATAAATTGAAGAAAATGGAGTTTTTATATGAGAAAAGTGAGACAATCATGAAGGAAAATTTACTATCCCTAAAATGAAATTATTCAAACTATTTCACAAGCCATATATAGAGGATGGACATAATGATATTTTCATTCATAAGAGAAAAATAAAGAAATGAAGAAAAACCCCCAAAATTTCCAAGGATTTGATCATACTTGGGATTATATACATCAAAAAAGAGAAAACCTATGCACATGCAAATGGAGATGATTACCCTACTAATGTGTGCATGCACTGAGAGTGAAGAATGGTGGTTGAATCATACATTGACAATAAAAGAAGAAAAACTCTAAAATAGGAAAATTAGGGCAAAAGTTTGAGATTTTCTCTATATAATCGGACAAGCACGACCAATAAGCAATGGAAATCACAAATGAACTACTACATTGTCAAGAAACAAAACTTCCATGGTAGAAAATGGGACAAAAGAAGAGATTATAAGTTTCCATAGTGAAAGAACACTGAAAACATGATTCTCAAAGAGAATATGGAGAAAAGAGAACCTATTTGAGGATTTGAGAGGATGAAGAAGAGTTGCAACGCTGATTTTTTGAGTGAGATTGTAATTTGAAGTGTTGGATAGGACCCCCAAATCTCCTTGCTCTGAGTTAGGTAGAAGAAAGAGAGAAAGTGGGAAAAAAGGGTAAAACCCCTTTTTAAAACGGTCTCAGACGAGACTGGTGGGCCATCAACCGGCGGGGCCCTGCCTGGCTTTGCTCATTGGTCTTGCCCGTCGGTTTAGGTTTCGAGGCCCAGAATGGCCTATGGTTGGAATTTTTCATACTCCATGCCTCGTGGGCCCCAATTAGATGCCAATAAGGGTGTTTTGTCACGTAGTTAAACATCATTGTGAGACCGAACTATGTATTAGTAGTTAAGTAGGGGTGTGTTTGGTTATATGGTGTGGTGTATCAATGTAACATATGATATCAAATGCATCTGATTGTGAATATCTATACAAATGTTGTGGCACTCAATCAATGCTTACATTTTGGAATAATCTAGGTACAGAACACCATGGTAAGCACTAGATCCGGTGGTCGTGCCCGTGGTAACTGTTGGGATTTAAAATGTAACCGCAAGCATACGGATCAGTGTAGCTACGGGTCGAACACAGGGAGAGTAGCCACTTTATTTTTTTTTATTTCTTTTAATAATGTAAAAGTGAACCGATTAATGGTTGTAATATAATTCTAATTACCGTCCTAAATATATGTATCTAAAATAACGTCCTAACCATTCGTCATCTAAGAATTTAAAGACGCAAGCCACACAATTAAAATTTAAAAAATAAATAACTGAAAATAAACAACCCACGCAATTTAAAAAAAAAAAAAGATAAATAAAGAAAAAAAATGCTGAAATAAAAATAAAGTAAAAGAAATGGGAAAAAGCTAGGGAGAGACTCACAAGCAGGTTTCTCTACTTAGTCCGAGGGATGCATCATAATATGAGCTTCCCTACTTGACCAGAGAGTCACTCTTACAAGGGTTACTCTACTTAGCTTTAGGGAAAGGGAGACAATTAAAATAAAAGCAATAATTGATGGTTCTATGGCTAGGAAGGGCAAAGCCAACACATGCACTAGCCATAAACCTTGGGAAAAAGGGAAAGCAATAATGTAACGATTGAAATTAAAATCCTAAATTAAGAAAGAAAGGATAGTCAGAAGAGGGAATGAGAGGGGGGGAGAAGACTAGTGAAGGAGCCTATTTACTTGAATCAATGCTTGAACTTGAAAAAAAAAAATCCTCCACGGCTTGTGATCTTGTCACCTAGATCTAAGCCTAGAAATATAACTTTAAAAATTACAACTCAATTGCATAAATCATAAACATAAAAGGCTGAATGAGAATAAAAGAGTGATTGCATTAATTGACATAAAAAAAACTATTACAAAAGTGATTAAAGCAAAAATAAAGAAGAACTAAAACTAAAGAGAGTGAGAGAGGGAGAGAAAGAAGAAAACTAAGCATAAACTAGAAAGTAAACTAAGGGGAATAATAATTAGAAGGGGGGAGGAAGGGGCTTTTATAGGGCTTTTATCTTGCCTCCTTCCTTTTACAAGTCTTCTTTAAGAAAAGAAATAAAATAAAATCTTAGTAAAAATCCTCACTCTCTGAGATATTGTGTGAGGAAAGAGAAAATCCGTTTCCAAAATTAACAAATTCTATTCCTTCCTTGCAATATTAACCAATATCTTGCAATCTTGATTAAATCAGAAAGGAATCTCTGCATAGCATCTTCAAGATCTTGTGAGGTGGCAAGGAGAGAGAATAATCTTCAGAATTTTGTAGGAGAGAGGATGTGGTACCAATGAGTGGGTCCCACCTTTGGACTAGTTCTTGATTCACTTTAAGGACTTTCTCTTGTAAACTTGGAAACTAAAAAAAAAGCAAGAAAAATAAAAGTAGTACTATCCAAAGTGGGGTCAAATATACACTTATATCCCTAAGATTTCACACATTATTGTGCTCATCAAATTCCCCCATACTTGATTTTTGCTCGTCCTCGAGCAAGATAAATAAATAAAGAAATGAAAGAAAAATCCTAACTCACTTTCGTAGGAATCACGGTTGCACTTAGCATGTGCAACAAGCCTTTAAACCCCTAAGTTACCCTAGTGGACGAGTTGTGTCTCGTGGGTGTTTGTAGTAAATATACACCCAAAATTCAGAATAAATAAATCCCAACCTTGGCTAAAGGTAAGGCTCATATCGATCTAGAGCAAAGATAATATTTCTTACAAGGGACCCCCACACTTGAACTTTTATTACCCTTGATCAATTCCAAGCACTAGCATATTTCTTAATTTGGAACTCACCTCATCTCTTCCAAAACATCCTTAATTTAAGGCAAAACCACTTGTGAAGAAATAGGGAACCAATGACTAAGGCGTTGGAGTGTTTTTTACCAAAACATATTCCTAAGCATTAATAACATTTGCACATTTTTTTCCCTTTTTTTTCGCTTAAACTCTATTCTACTCCACTACTTTTGGCCTGAATGACATGGTGGAGCAAACATCAGACACCCAAGTTACTATGTAGCTTCGCTTTTTGCATATGCCCACAAAGACAATGATGCTAGAGTTCCTTCAGAAGTTTCCTCCCAAGGAATTTTGATCAAGACACCACGCTTCCTGAGGCGCAATGCCCTGTCTAGTTCCAAGGGAATCAACTCTTATTCTTCTTTATACCACATTTCACATTTCATTTAAAATTGTGCATTGTCAACCCATGCCAAATTAAAAAGAAGGTCTCAACTCCAAATCAAAAGTACAAGGAACCCACAGACTTACATATGGTCCAACACCATAAAACAGGAGTCTCTTATTTTTCAAAAGAGAGTCCCATCTCAAGACACAGGCTTGTTTCTTTCTTCTCAACAGGGTTTTATATGTTCAAAATGGGTACCTTAGTCAAAACTTTTATTTTCATACATCAAGCAACCGAATGGTATGATCATTAGCCAAAAGCCAAAGTAGGACTTCATCCTTTAGCAAGCTCAAAAAAAAAAAACAAATAAAACAAAGTGAAAAAAAAAGCAGAAACTGGTTTCCCTCCCCCACACTTAAGTCATGCAATGTCCTCAATGCATGGAAAGAATTAAAAATGAAGACAATGCAAGGGGGTCATACCTGATTAAAAGTTAGTCATCAGTGTAAAGAGGTTCATGGAGATCCATGACCTCTTCACTACCAGTATTAGGAAACTCGAGGAATGACTTCAAATGCTAACCATTAATCTTCGAAATTACCCCTGTTCCTGGATTCAAAATCTCCACAGTCCCATGGGGATATACATTATGGACAATAAATGGGCCATCCCATTAGGATCTAAGCTTACTAGAAAAAAGATGCAATCGAGAGTTGTACAATAAGACCTTATCACCAATTGTAAAATATTTACGCAGAATCTGTTTATCATGGAAAGCTTTGGTCTTTTTCTTATAAATCCTAGAACTTTCATAGGCTTCATTCCTAAGTTCCTTCAACTCAGATAGTTGGAGCCTACGGTGAATTCCCGCATCAGACAAATCAAAGTTGAGCTTCTTGATGGCCCAAAAGGCCTTATGCTCCAACTCAACTGGTAAGTGACAAGCTTTCCCATACACCAAACGGTAGGGAGACTGACCAAGATCGATCTTGAATGCAGTCTGATGGGCCCACAAGGCATCAATGAGCCTAAGGGACCAATCCTTACGATTGGGATTAACAGTTTTCTCCAAGATTTGTTTGATTTGCCTATTAGACACCTCCACTTGGCCACTAGTTTGGGGGTGATAAGGGGTAGATAACTTATGGGTGATCCCATACTTTTTCATTAGGGCCTCAAAAGGTCGATTACAAAAATGAGTACCCCTATCACTAATTATTGCACATGGTGCACCAAAGCGGGAAAAAATGTTCTCTTTGAGAAATTGGACCACCACTTTGTGGTCATTAGATTTACAAGGTATGGCCTCTATCCATTTAGAAACATAATCAATAGCCAAAAGTATGTACAGATTCCCAAAGGAATTAGGGAATGGTCCCATAAAATGGATGCCCCAGACATCAAAGATCTCAACTACCAAAATAGGGTTGAGGGGCATCATATTTCTCTTATTGATACGGCCAAAAGACTGGCAGATAGGACAAGCCTTGCAAAAATCAAAAGCATCTCTAAAAAGAGTGGGCCAATAAAATCCGCATTAGAGAACCTTTGTAGCAGTTTTGTTAGGTCCAAAGTGTCCACCACGTGCATGATCATAACAAAAAGAGATAATAGAATGTTGCTCATGATCAGGAACACATCGTCGGATAATCTGATTTGGACATATCTTAAACAAATAAGGATCATCCTAGAAAAAGTGCTTAACTTGGGACTGAAATCTATACTTATCTTGGGTGGACCAGTGATCTGGAGTCACACTTGAAACTAAGAAGTTGGCAATGTCAGCAAACCATGGTTCATTGGACACTGTAAATAACTGTTCATCTGGAAAGTTATCGTTGACTGGAGAATCGACAATCAAGGAATTAAGAAGCTGGGATAAATGGTCTACAACTAGGTTTTCAACTCCTTTTTTATCCCTAATTTCTAAATCAAACTCTTGCAAAAGTAAAACCCACCTAATGTGACGAGCTTTGGCATCCTTCTTCTGAACTAAGTATCTGAGAGCAAAATGATCAGTATACACCACCACATGTGAACCAACTAAGTAAGACCGAAACTTTTCTAATGCAAACACAACCATTAAAAATTCTTTTTCAGTGGTTGTATAATTGAGTTGTGAATCATTTAAGGTCCTACTAGCATAATAAATGACAGTGGGCAACTTATTAATCCTTTGACCCAAAATCGCTCCTATGGCAAAATCTGAAGCATTACACATCAGTTCAAAAGGTTTAGTCCAAACAGGTGGTTGAACAATGGGTGCATTGGTCAACTCCTTCTTAAGTTGCTTGAAGGATTCTAGGCACTCTTTAGAAAACTCAAAAGTTTGATCTTTGGCAAGTAATGAAGTGAGAGGTCGGGCTAACTGACTAAAGTTCTTAATAAACCTTCTATAGAAGTCTGCATGCCCTAGAAAAGACCGGACATCCTTAACAGATTGAGGAGGTGGTAAATTATCAATTAAATCCACTTTGGCTCTATCTACCTTAATTCCCTCCTTGGATATTACATGGCCTAAAACAATACCAGATTTAACCATAAAATGGCATTTCTCCCAATTCAAAACCAAATTCTTAGATATTCACCTTTTCAAAACTAGGGAAAGATGATGAAGACATTCAGAATAGGAATTCCCATGAATTGAAAAGTCATCCATAAATACTTCTAAGAATTTTTTGACCATATCAGAAAATATGCTCATCATGCATCGTTGGAACGTAATAGGGGCATTACAAAGCCCAAAAGGCATACGCCTGTAAGCAAATGTTCCATATGGGCATGTAAAAGTGGTCTTATGTTGGTCCTCTAAAACAATTGGGATCTGATTATAGCCAGAATATCCATCAAGAAAACAATAGTATTTATGTTCAGTTAACCTCTCTAACATCTGGTCAATGAATGGCAATGGGAAGTGGTCCTTCTAGGTTGCCACATTAAGTTTTATGTAGTCTATGCACACTCTCCACCCAGATTGGACACAGGTTGGAATTAGTTCATTATTGGCATTGGGAACTACAGTCACACCAGACTTCTTTTGCACTACGTGAACTGGGCTTACCCATTGGCTGTCAGAAATAGGATAAATTGTTCCATGATCCAAGCACTTTAGGATCTCTTTCTTAATGGCTTCCATCATCACTAGGTTAGCTCTTCTTTGGGATTCCGTGGATGGTTTGGAATCCTTCATAAGATGTATATGATGTTGCACAATGGAAGGGCTTATACCCTTGATATCAGCCATGGTCCAACCTAGGGCTTCCTTATTATCTTTTAACACTTTAAGTAACTCCTCTTCCTGGCTAGAAGTCAAATTTGAAGAAATTATTACAGGAAGAGTCTGGTCAGGCCCTAGGAAAGCATACCTCAGATTAGATGGCAACTCCTTAAGATCTAGCTTAAGGGGCTCAACTATGGAAGGTTTGGGAATGGAATTGGAAAGGGGTCCTAAGGGCTCCACAGGTGTGTGAAGATTCAAGACTTCAGAAAAGAAATTTTCACTATCATCATCCAACTCATCCATACACTCTTGGAATTCTGAATCAAAGTCAATATCAAAATTGGTAATTTAATCATCAGAAAAATCCAGAATATCCTCAATCATATTAATCTCTTCTTCTATATGTGGTTGCTTGCCTATCCTAAACATGTTAAACTCAACAGTTTGGTTACCAAAAGATAATCTTAGGAAACCATTCTGGCAGTTGATTAATGCATTACTGGTAGCCAAAAATGGTCTTCCTAGAATTATTGGGATCTCATCCTTGGTTGAGAAGGGCTTGGTATCTAACACAATGAAATCAACAGGGAAAATAAATTCCCCCACCTTTAGTAAAACATCCTCAACCATCCCTTTAGAAATTTTAACAGACCTATCTGCCAACTGAAGAGTAGTTCTAGTAGCTTTCAATTCTCCCAATCTAAGTTGCTTGTACATATGGTAAGGTAAAAGATTCACACTTGCGCCAAGGTCAAGTAAGGCATGCTCAATGTAGGTGTTGCCTATGACACAAGATATGGTAGGGCTCCTTGGTTCCTTATACTTGGCTGCTATAGGCTGAGTAATTATGGAACTAATGTTACCTACCAAGAATGCCTTTTTGGGCACACTAATGATACGTTTGTGAGTACACAAATCTTTCAGTACCTTTGTATAGGCAGGGATCTGGGATATGGCATCCAAAAGGGGGATGTTCACTTCTACCTTTTTGAAGACTTCTAAAATTTTATCCATGGACGTAGTCTTCCTTTTGTTTACCAATCGATTAGGAAATGGGACAGGATGAACATAAGGACTGTTAGGGATTTGCCCCTGTTCAGAAGAATCATTTTTGGTTTCCTCAACCAAATCATCTTTAGTTTCAGAAAAATCTTTAGGTTCATCAGACGAACCTGGAACAAGAGGCACACTTGTGTCCTCAACTGAAGGAGAGTTAATAGGAGTAATAGATGAGGAAGATTTAAGAACGCTCTATTGGTACTCTCTACCACTCCTAAGGGCATAAACAACATTACATTGGTTAGAGGGCCCTTGTTGGGTCTGACCTTGTACTATATTTAGTGATGCATTAGTTGATGTTTGTGAACTAACAGGCTGATGATGCCTAGAGTTAGGCTCTGGTTGACTGGGTAAAGTTCCTTTCTCCCTCTCACGCATAATTGAGATAACTTGAGTGAGTTCTCTCGTAAGATTTTGATGGCTTGTCATGAGGAGGGTCATATTTTTTTTCAAGTCACTTATTCTACTTGCCTCTCCAGTATTGGCAAACCCAGGGGGTTGCTGATAAGATGATAAGAGAGGGGCCCTAGGAAAACTAGCCTGAGGTCCTACATTTGACCTAGGAAAAGTATTTTGAGAAAAATATTGTTGTGCAAAGGGAGGCCTTTGGAGTCCAGGTTGACCTTGATTATGAAAATTGGAAGGCCCTGCTTGGTTGCCCTGATTCCAAGAGAAATTTGTGTGATTTCTCCATCCTGGATTGTAGGTATTACTATATGGATTATTTTGGTATAAGGCATTAACACTATCATTAGAAGTGCCCCCAGAGGTGTTGGGGCATTCTTCTAGGAGATGTCTAGGGGATTGGCACCAAACACAAATCTTAACCAAATTGACTGATGATGGCTCTCTAGGAACAATAGCCTCAATTCTCTTGATTAGGCTATCCAAATGGGCTTCCTTGGCTACTATCCCATCCACAAAATATCCTTTTCCTCCTATGGTTCTTTCACTCTCTTGGGTTGATTCCCACTGACGGGTTTTGTCAGCTAAGTCAAGTAAGAATTCCCGTGCCTTTCCTTCATCTGTAAAGGATGTGAATCCCTTAGGGCACATAGACTCTATTATTTGTTTAGTTGGGTAATCAATACCCTCATAAATTATTTGACATAAATGCCATAAGTCTAGGCCATGGTGAGGGCATTCTTGGAGTAGATCCTTGAATCTCTCCATAAGTTTGGAAAATGACTCACTAGCCTTTTGCCTAAACTGAAGGATATCACTTCTAAGCTTATTGGTCTTGTGAGTTGGGAAAAACTTCTTAAGGAAGACAACTGTGAACTGTTCCCATGAGGTTATGGAATTTGTGGGTAACCCATACAACCACTTCTTAGCTTGGTCTTTCAATGCAAAAGTGATAAACCTAAGCTTAACAGCATCATCAGAAAGTTGTTGGATCTTAATTAGAACACATACCTCTTCAAATTCCTTTAGAAATAGGTATGCATCCTCAGAGGTCAACCCATAGAAGTAGGGCACCATAGTGATGTATTGAGATTTGAGTTCAAAATTATTGCCCTGGGCTTGTGGTAGAACTATGCAGGAAGGTTGGGCTGTTCTAGTAGGGTAGAACCTATCTTTCAGAGATTTAGGTGAAGGGTTTTGCTGTTGGTCTCCCATATTGAAGGGTTTTAAAGAGAGCAAACGTATAGGGTCACTACTTGTTGGATCTCTTCTTTCTAACCGATTCTTAGTATTACGTACCCACTTAACACTCATGCAACAGAAAAACTTCCCACAACTAAAGTAAGACAAGCACAAAAGAATGGATAGCAAAACTTTTTGATGAAACTTTTTGATTTTTTTTTTTTTACTTTTTGGGAGCTTACCGGCAGGGATCCGGGGTTGCTCAGGTCAATTCCTGAGGTACTGCTACAGGGCGAAACCTGTCTTTATCATACTGTGAGGTATGACGACCTCCACTGATACAACTATTACTGCAAGTTGTTCTTCTCAGGAATTCAATAAAAATAAAATAAAATAAAATAAAACAAAGCACTCCGATTTACCAAAAGAAAGTGAAAAATAACATGGAACTGTCTCCCCGGCAACGGTGCCAAAAACTTGTTTGAGATTTAAAATGTAACCGCAAGCGTACGGATCAGTGTAGCTACGGGTCGAACACAGGGAGAGCAGCCACTTTATTTTTTATTTCTTTTAATAATGCAAAAGTGAACTGATTAATGGTTGTGATCTAATTCTAATTACCGTCCTAAAAATAACGTCCTAACCATTCGTCATCTAAGAATTTAAAGACGCAAGCCACGCAATTAAAATTAAATAAATAAATAACTAAAAATAAACAACCCACGCAATTAAAAAAATAAATAAATAAATAAAGAAAAAAAAATCCTGAAATAAAAATAAAGTAAAAGAAAGGGGATAAAGCTAGAGAGAGACTCACAAGTAGGTTTCTCTACTTAGCCCGAGGGATGCATCATAATATGAGCTTCCCTACTTGACCAAAGAGTCACTCTTACAAGGGTTACTCTACTTGGCTTTAGGGAAAGGGAGACAATTAAAATAAAAGCAATAAATTGATGGTTCTATGGCTAGGAGGGGCAAAGCCAACACATACACTAACCATGAACCTTGGGGGAAAGGGATAGCAATAATGTAACGATTCAAGTAAGTAGGGTTACTAGCCAACACATACACTAGCCAAGTATGTGTATGTGTAAGAGGGGGGGAGAGAAGACTACTGAAGGAGCTAACACATACACTAGCCATAGAACTAGTGTACCTTCAGTAGCCAACACATACACTAGCCAAGTAGAGTAACCCTACTTACTTGAATCAATGCTTGAACTTGAAAAAAAAAATCCTCCACGGCTTGTGATCTTGTAACCTAGATCTAAGCCTAGAAATATAACTTTAAAAATTACAACTTAATTCATAAATCATAAACATAAAAGGCTGAATGAGAATAAAAGAGTGATTGCATTAATTGACATAAAAAAAAAAACTATTACAAAAGTGATTAAAGCAAAAATAAAGAAGATCTAAAACTAAAGAGAGTGAGAGAGGGAGAGAAAGAAGAAAACTAAGCATAAACTAGAAAGTAAACTAAGGGGAATAATAATTAGAAGGGGGGAGGAAGGGGCTTTTATAGGGCTTTTATCTTGCCTCCTTCCTTTTACAAGTCTTCTTTAAGAAAAGAAATAAAATAAAATAAAATAAAATCTTGGTAAAAATCCTCATTCTCTGAGATATTGTGTAAGGAAAGAGAAAATCCGTTTCCAAAATTAACAAATTCTATTCCTTCCTTGCAATATTAACCAATATCTTGCAATCTTGATTAAATCAGAAAGGAATCTCTGCATAGCATCTTCAAGATCTTGTGAGGTGGCAAGGAGAGAGAATAATCTTCAGAATTTTGTAGGAGAGAGGATGTGGTACCAATGAGTGGGTCCCACCTTTGGACTAGTTCTTGATTCACTTTAAGGACTTTCTCTTGTAAACTTGGAAACTAAAAAAAAAGCAAGAAAAATAAAAGTAGTACTATCCAAAGTGGGGTCAAATATACACTTATATCCCTAAGATTTCACACATTATTGTGCTCATCAGTACCTCTCGTGGTCGACCACCCATTTCCCGTGGTCCTTGACCAATGGGGTAATCCTCACATCCACCACCACAAGTGGATCATGATCTGGAGTATGTCTAGGGTAACCCACCCATGAGAGAAATTCTAGGTCCCCCAAATGTCATCACTCCTAGTGATGTGGCGACACTTATACAATAGTCACAAGGGGCCTTTCAACAGCAGTTGCTTCAGTAGCAACAAACCTTTATGGTTACTATGTAGTAATACTTGAACCCTACTCTATAGGGCCAGCCTCCTAAAGGGGTTACTCCACAGGAGCCTCCAGTGGGGTCAGATGTTGGAGTACAACTTGGAGGAACACCGCCTGAGGTTACACCTCAAGATCAATCGGGAGGTACTCCTCCGGTTCTACCATATGGCACTCCACCATTCATTATGCCTCCACCTAATCCATACTATCCACCTTATCATCCATAGCCACTACTACGGCAAAGGTGGTGGAATATTTTAAGAAGTACATGCCACCCATCTTCACCAAGGTGGGTAATGACCCATTAGAGCCAGATCGGTGGATCCAGGAGTTGGAGAAAGTATTTGATATAGTAGAGTGAACAGAGGCACAAAAGCTTATATGAGCTAGGTTTCAACTAAGAAATGAAGTTGATTCTTGGTGAAAAGCTTCCAAGCCTATACTGATGGCAACTCACCCAGAGCCTACTTGGGAATAATTCAAAGAATTGTTCTTATCAAATTACTATCCAAAAAGCTTCAGAGACAATAAAGAAGCGGAGTTTATATCACTAACTCAGGGAAGCAACACTGTTCTAGAGTATTAGCAATAGTTTGAAAGCTTATTTTTATTTTTCTAGGTCAATGGTGGGTGATCTAGTATCTTCTGAGTCAGAGTATGGTGTGAGCGACTGATGGATGCTAAAAGCGGAGGAGCATGATCAGGACTATGCTTGCGACCACTGTGCTTACGTTGCACCGTGAGATTGTATACCATATTTTGATATTTTTGGATATAGTTGTGGATTGTATGTATTCTTGAGGTTATATGTATATGTCATGGATGGATGTAACTGAATAACTTGGTTATTGCTATTATATTACCATTATATGTTTCCCCATTTTACTTATAATTCCATTACTATACTTTGATTCTGCTGCTTATACTGGTTTGTGATGTGAGATTGTGAAAATGTTAAGGTACTGCTATCAGAGATCCTGGTAGGTTGTAAGACAGGTACGTGTCTTACTCACACTATCGGTATTCCAAATGGTAGGTTGGGTCTGCCGAGAGTGGGGTGTGACAGCTGTGGTATCAGAGCGCGATGCTCTACCTTAACTCACAATCTTAGCCAAACCATGATTTTGGGGAATTTAGGATTCAATAAAAATCTCAAGACAACAATAATAGAATTTTCACAATTAGGAGACAAGTATAGGTGTTAAAGCCATTTCATTATAATGAAGAACTTGAGTACACAACTTACACATTTCATAAAATTATAGTACAGAAAGTAGGAAATCCTAACTTGCCTAAGACTAGGAAATTAAACAACTGAAGTATATGACATAATGAAAAAGTTCAACTAAACCTAAAACATCAAACTCAAATAAAACATAAAAGCAGAAATCCTAAAAGCTACAATGGCAAGCATGCCACTACTCTTGCTGTTGCTGCTCCTGCTGGTTCTGTTCTTGACTTTGAGCCTAATTTGGAACATGCGTTCCTGGAGGGGGCACCGGGATACCTAGATGGAAGACCATCACCTGCATCTGTGCCTCTAGGGAGGCCACTCTATTGTCCATAAGACAATAGGTCCTGTCCATGCTCTCGAGGTGGCTGTCTATACTCCTTATCAGTGACATAGTGGTGTCTAGTCGGGCCATAACATCATTGAGACCATAAGGCCTTGCACCCTTAGTGCTCTGAGAGGTAGAAGCCGCCATAGAACCCATAGCCTGGGGATCAGATAGTGGAGCCCCACTAACCCTAGTAGCTTCTCCTCCTACCTCACCGGCACCGCCACCCTCGAACTCCATAGGCTGCTGACCCTCTCCTAGAGTAGGTGTCACCTCCCATAGATCTATGGTCACCTTCCTCAGAGAATCATTGTTGGAGTTAGTGATCTCTTCACCCAAGCATGCCTCACCCTCCAAGTTCAGCCCAAAGCGACGGAAGATGTCGGTCAATATCCTCTAGTAGCATAAGCTCCCTACCTAGTGATCCTGCCCTTTAGGCCGAGTTACCATGGTCCACATTAGGAGGTAAGGCAGGCGTATATGTGCCCCTATGTACACGTAGTATGTCATGTAGGCTTGCAAGGTAGATACCTCATTATAATGTCCATAGGTGGGGAGGACATTTAGCTGAATCGCACAGTAGACAACATTGGGAGTGCAAAGTAGTTTATTGAACAGTTCCATCCCTAGGCTTCCTTAGTCAGCATGTCATTGATTTCCTGAAAGGTATCAGGACTCTGAAATTCATATGTCGGAGTATGAGGTGGGCAATACACTAGATCACCTACATTTCTGATCATCAAAATATTTGCCAGCTGACCCATGTCAAAGGAGATCTCCACCCCCTTCACATAGGAGGTGATCCGCATCTCTTCAGTACCTCGGTTCACACATTCCATGTTGGAGTAGAATAGCCTAACCATGGTGGGTAGTAGTATCGGTTGGGTTTTAGGATGCGGTACCACTCGATCTCCTTAAACTGTTGACAAAGATGGAATGCATAGAAGTCATTAGTCCTCATAGACTCCTGGGTTGACGTTGTGGTGCTCAAAGAACTCCCAATGGTTTTGCTCAACCACAGAGCAGAACAAGATTGGGTTGAAATACTCGACGGCATCTTGCTCCTCTTGTATAAGAGCACGTCGGGTACGTACACAGCATCTAGACATTGTTGCAAGATGATCCCTAAGGATTTGGAATGGAAAACTTGGTTAAATGGCTGCATGCAAAACTCACAGAGAAGAAAATCAGAAAAACTAGGTTTCAGAGAGAAAACATACCTTGGATGCGAATGCGGCTCCAATCGATTGGAAATAGCGCGAGGAAGGTAGGGAATGGGTAGCAAAAGGCTCCTTGGTAATTTCCACACCTTTCTCACAAGAGCAAATAGGGTTTTGAGTGAATAAACCAAGGCCTGAGCCTATTTATGGCCAATTTGGTGCCACCGAAAACAAGTCACCGGAAACACTACGTATGCTTCCGGTGCGCGTTTCTGGTGAAAGGGAAAAATTGGTTTTAGCCTCTGTTTTGCTCACTAGAAATACCATTGATATTTTCGATGGGTTAATCCATATTTTTGGTGGTTTGAATCCTTGTTTCTGGTGGATTCAATTAAAAAAATAAATCATGTTAAATTTTCAAACCTAAGTTTTTATTTGGTCCTTGATGGTGTGCTGCTTTGGGATGTGTGCGCGATCGGATCTTAATATGTGTGGATCCCACTTATGTATGCCTTAAAGCTTAATTTGACTGTGGTATATGTGTGGGACCCACTGTGTATGCATGTGTTCCAATTACATGCAACCTTGTTTCTATATGTTTACTAATCGGATTCCTTCATAGGAATCATGTCGCGCCAGAACACCAGATCTCAATCCCAATTACACTCGTCACCTCCCGTTTCCCCTACATGGAATTGGGGTAGACCCCGCAATACACCTCCAGCCCCGCCTATACTTATGGCCCAGGATGTGGCATCCATCATGAATAACATGATACGGGATGTGGAAGAAAGACAAAATCAGTTTATGGCCGGGATCGATAATAGAATCCAAGCGGCAATAGAAGCCTGCAATGATTCGCCCGCACCTCCTACTCCATCGGCACCCATTCCAATACCCGCTGGATCGGCTACCCTTCAAACGTCTAGTGGGGCACAAGTGCATGGGCATGTGCAAGATCCAATGCCGGAACAAGCTCAAGCCCATGTAGAGGGCTAGACAGACTTGACAAAGATGATGGAGAAGTTTCAACGGCTTGGGCCCCCATGTTTCTCCAAGGTGGGGCAAGACCCGTTGTATCCATCAAGATGGATTGGTGGAATCGAAAAGGTTTTTAGACTGATGGGCTGCACCGATGAGCAAAAACATTTGTGTGTGGGCTATCAATTACAGAATGAAGCAGATGATTGGTGGAGTACCACCGAGCCTATTCTGAGGACTAGTAACCCGAACCCTACATGGGCATACTTCAAAGGGGCCTTCTTTGAGAACTATTTTTTGAAAAGCTTCCAGGATAGGAGAGAGAGTGAGTTCTCTCAGTTGGTTCAAGGTTCCCGGTCTGTGCTCGAATATCAGCAACACTTCAAGGAGCGATTCCATTTTGCTTCTGAGCATCTCAGAGGTGATAGAGCCAAAGCAAATAAGTTTGAGAAAGGGTTAAGGCCAAGTATTGGGTCAACCATTTTGAGGTTGAAACTGTAAACCTATGCTGAGGTGGTCCAAGTGGCCAAGTCTATTGAAGACCAGCATAAGGATAACTACATGGCTTAGCAAGGAACGGGAAAGAGGCCAATAGAATCTACTGATTCTAGAGGAGGCAGCAAACCTTTCCAAGTGCCTCACGCCAACCCAACTCCAGTGTAGTTTAGGAGGCCTGATGCTAGTCAGACTTCCCAATCCTCCTGATCTAGTGTAGTATCACAGTCTTCAAGATCAGGCCCAAGATGTTTTCATTGTGATCAGCAGGGCCACATGGCAAGGACCTGCCCCACCGAAGGCCAGGTGATGCACCATACACTATGACACCTAGGCCCTAGTAGACATATTCAGCCCCTAGGCCAGTGTAGCCCCTACAAGGCCAGAGACCACAGGGCAGTGTTTGTTATGACTGCAAAAGATGCTGTGGCTACACCCGGTGTAGTGAGATGTACATTATTGATATCATTATTGCCCACACATATGTTATTTGACTCAGGAGCCTCGCATTCCTTCGTGTCATCGGCATTTACGAAGAAGATGGGAATTCTAACTAAGGGACTGACTCAATGTTTGGCTGTGAGCACCCCTACAGGAAGTGTAGTGGGTTTGAATTATGTTTATGAGCCTTGCCCAGTGACCATAGGTGATCATGAGTTGAATGCTCACTTGATCGAGTTGGATATGACCGACTTCGACGTGATTTTAGGAATGGACTGGTTGTCCGCATACAGAGCCAGTGTGCTATGTGCAGAGAAGGCTATCATTTTTAGACCTTGTGATGATGATGAGTTTGTGTTCCAAGGGAAAAAGCCCAAGAAACACAAGAAAGTTATCATATCCACACTGCAGATGAAGAAGCTACTGGATAAGGGATGTCAAGGCTACTTGGCATCTATGATGGATACTGAGGTAGAAATTAGGCCATTGACCGAGCTAGATGTGGTGAGGGAATATTTTGATGTATTCCTAGATGAATTGATAGGTTTACCACTGGACCGAGAGACGAAATTTTCTATAGACCTACTCCCTATTTCAGCACCAGTGTTAAAGGCCCCTTACCGCATGGCCCCCACAGAGTTGAAGGAATTATAGGTGCAACTTCAAGATCTTCTAAAGAAGGGATTAATTTAACCTAGTGTGTCTCCATGGGGAGCACCGGTCTTGTTCGTTAAGAAGAAAGATAGAAGTATGAGATTGTGCATCGATTACCAGGAGCTCAATAAGCTAACCATCAATAACCATTATTCTTTGCCAAGGATAGATGATTTATTTGATTAGTTGCAGGGTGCCAAGGTGTTCTCCAAGATTGACCTTAGATTGGGCTACCACCAGCTCAGGATCAAGGATAGTGATGTCAGCAAGATAGCCTTCAGATCAAGGTATGGACATTATGAGTTCTTGGTAATGTTATTTGGGTTGACCAATGCACCGGCTGTGTTTATGGATTTGATGAACTAGGTATTCTAGGATGACTTAGACAAGTTTGTGATAGTGTTCATTGATGACATTTTGGTCTATTCCAAGAGTGTAGAGGAACATGCTGTTCACCTGAGGTTGGTATAGTAACGGCTGAGAGAGAAGCAACTCTATGCCAAATTTGGCAAGTGCGAGTTTTGGTTGTCACAGGTGGCATTCCTAGGCCACATTGTTTCAGCCAAGGGTATAGAGGTTAACCCAGGCAAGGTGAAGGTAGTATTAGAATGGGAGACTCCCAAGAGTGTAGTAGACATACGTAGTTTTCTAGGATTGGTCGGATACTACAGGAGGTTTATTGAGAACTTCTCTCACATTGCTACTCTGATGACCTGACTCACATGGAAGGGTGTAAAATTTGAGTGATCTGATGCTTGTGAAAAAAACTTCAAGGAGCTAAGGAAAAAGTTGGTATCAGCTCTAGTTTTGACTATTCCGACCTATACAAGTGGTATGGTCGTTTATAGTGATGCCTCAAAGCTAGGATTGGGTGTTGTATTGATGCAGCACGGGAAAGTCATTGCCTATGCATCTCGTTATTTGAAGGAAGTTAATGAAGGACTATGACTGTACTATCCACTAGCACCCAGGAAAAGCTAATGTAGTAGTTGATGCACTTAGTCAGAAGTCCCAGTCACTGACTCTTGCATCACTGACCACCAATGAACATCTCATAGAGGAGGCCAGGAAACTAGATTTGGAACTATTAGTAGAGGGTGTCACCTTGTCACTATCGGCATTGGTGGTACAACCTAGTCTGGTGGATAGGATTACTACAGCTCAGGTTATTGATGCAGAGTTACAGAAGCTGATAGCAGAATGCTAGGAGAGAACCCAAAAGGTCCCAGATTTCTCTGGGATTGAAAATGAGGTTCTCAAGTTCAAAGGGAGGTTGTGTGTGCCTAGTAATGGTGATTTGAGAGACACAGTTTTGAGATAGGCACATAGCTTTCCATACTCCATTCACCCCAGCAGCACTAAAATGTACAAGGACCTCAAAGGCTCCTACTGATGGAAAGGAATGAAAAGTGATGTGGCCACGCATATGTCTAGATGCCTTCACATGCCAGCAAGTCAAGGCTGAGAGGCAGAGGCCTCATGGGTTATTGCAGTCCCTGCCTATTTCAGAGTGGAAATGGGAGAATATTACCATAGACTTCGTCACAGGCCTATCTTGTACACAGAAGGGTATGGATGCCATTTGGGTAGTTGTGGACCGCTTGACTAAGGTAGCTCACTTTATCCCAACCAAGATCACATTTTCTATGGACAAGTTGGCCAATTTGTAAGTCAATAACATCATCAGATTATATGGTGTACCAGTTAGTATCATCTCTAATCGAGATCCCAGGTTCACTTTCAAGTTCTAGACCTGTATGCAGAAGGCTATGGGCACACAGTTGGCTTTCAACACCGCCTTTCACCCTTAGACCGATGGTCAGTTGGAGAGGTCTATTCAGACATTGGAGGACCTACTCTGAGCCTGTGCGTTGGATATGAGTTATATTTGGGATGAGCACATTTCCCTTATTGAGTTCTCTTACAACAACAGTTATCAGGCCACCACGGGATGTCCCCATTCGAGGCACAGTATGGCAGAAAATGCTGGACTCGACTCTATTAAGATGAGGTTGGTGAGCGACATATTTTGGGTCCGGACTTGATACACGCTACTAGTGAGATAGTGAATGTGATCAGAGAAAGGATCAAGGCAGTTCAGTCTAGGCAGGAAAGCTATGCAGATGTTAGGAGGAAACATCTGGAGTTTGACGTTGGAGACAAGGTCTTCTTGTAGATCTCCTCAATTAAAGGGGTGATGCGGTTCGGCAAGAAGGGAAAGCTTAGTCCAAGGTTTATGGGACCATATGATGTACTAGAGAGGATCAGACTAGTGGCTTACTGGATAGCCTTGCCGCCTGAGTTGGAAGGTACACATGATGTCTTCCATGTATCTATGTTGAGGAAGTACATTTTTAACCCGACTCATGTCTTGACTTACATACCCTGTGAGCTGGATGAGGACTTTGTCTATGTGGAGTACCAGGAGAAGATTGTTGATCGGAAGGACCATGTTCTTTGTAACCACACCGTTTCCTGTGAAATGGATGAACCACCCCAAACGGGATGCATCTTGGGAGCGAGAAGATGAAATGATAAAGCAATATCCTAGATTGTTTGATTTTCAGGTATGTTCAATTTCGAGGACGAAATTCTTGTAAGGAGGGGGGGATGTTACAACCGTGCCCTAATCCGGGTGAAAGTACGACTGGGTTTTAGCTCGTGGCTGCATTGCATTGGATCCTTAGTACGAGTGGATCTTTATCTCCGAAGGGGTAGGGATGACCCCACATGTTCATGCATTGCATGCCTGTCTAACTGGAGGGGGTTCATACCTTCCGATCCTAGACGGTAAGTGACCCGACTCCCCACACTTGATTTCTAACACGTCATAATTATCGAAAGGCCTTGACCTTGCTCGAGGGCAGCCACCTGTGCGAGGCCAACCATAGGACAACAAGCTGTCAAGAAAGTAGGCTATCTTAACCACTAGAAACAAGCCATTGGAAGCAGCCTGGGCATGAATCCAGTGCCTGTTTCTGGTGGTTACACTAGCTGCTGTTGAGGTTTCGATGCCCGTGGGTCCTGCCACTTGTATCATAAATGGTTCTAGATGACCCCAAACCTTCCTCCACACCATCCTCTTGATGTGAACACCTTATGGACCTAAATGTGTGGGTCTTTGTGTCCCGAAACTCATTTTAACCCGATTAGTTCAAAAGAGGCCAAAACCAAACAGACCCTGAGGCCCAACTTAAGTTATAAGTTAGGAAATGAGGATTCATTTCCTCATTTGCCTTGTGCCCAACGTAGGAGAGGAGAAAAATATGAGAGGAAGAAGAAGAAGAGGAAAGAGAAGTGGATTAAAGGCCTACCTTGGTGCCGGCTACCGCCTTGTTCCTGGAATCACTATCAGAGATAAGTACAACCTCCCATGCCACTCTCTCTCTTCATTTCAACCTAGAAAAAGCTAGGAATGGATGGAATCTTGGTGTACACACCATGTTAGGGTTGTAGGACTATAGGTTGAAATGAGTTTCAGGACAACCTTCTTTTCCTCATCTAAAAAAGCTCTGGATTTCTTCTGAATAATCCTTCTTCAATGATGGTTGGATCAACCTGCCCCTGGGTGGAGAGAGCATGCAAGCTCAAAATTCTTCTAAGGTTAGACAAATCTCAACTCTCCTGAATTGAAATATATGGAGGTCAGTATCCCAATGTTGGGGCACTTGTCGAAGCAAGTGGTGATGCAATTCCATGCACCCAATCCGTCCAAGTACTTGCATATTTGTGGATTCCAACAACCTTGGTGCTTCAATGCTTACTCCCAAAGTCCATTTCCAATGTTTCATCTAAAGAGTCCATAGCCTTTCTTGCAATCATCACAAGCAATTAGAGAGATAATTTTCAAAAAAATTACTCATTGGCTCATGATACAACTAGACTTTTACCACTGTTGCACCAAATCCATTTTTTTTTTTTTTGTGAACCTGATCAAGGATGGTGAACAAACTGGCCTTGATTACTAGTGTCAAGTGGCAATCTTCAGGGGATTTAACTCAGGATATGATCTTGAAGGACCATGGGTGGATGATGGATACCCAATGATCAAATATGCCAAGTGGCGATTCCCAGGGAAATAAGTAACAATGATCTTTTAAGTACATTGGTTGTTAATTCGGGAACTCCCCATTGCTTGGAGATTACTGAGACCGCACTTGCATATGTCAAGTTGCCTACATTTCCTTTGTGAGGAATCAGGCCTAATGTAGCTCAAGTGGTCCATCTTTTCATACATAATATTTCTTGAGTTGATCCATGTTGACAACCCTATCATTTCTTCACCATTGAGGTCCATGAGCCTTATAGCCTTTCCAGGCAAGATCTCCTTAACGGTGAATGGGCCACTCCAGTTTGGCTTGAATTTCTCTCTTGGGTCATGAATGGGAGTTCTCTGTTCCTGGAGTACCAATTCTCCCTCATCAATGTTATAATGCTTCACATGTTTGTTGAATGCTCTAGCCATCCTTTTATTGATATTTCCTTAGATTACCCATGGCCTTCATTCGCCTTTCATCCAAAGGGTTGAGCTCGTCATGCCTGGTTTTCACCCATTCTCCTTCAAGTAATTGGCTATCCAAAAGCACCCTGAGGGATGGTACTAGAATTTCCACTGGTAGTACTGCTTCCACCCCGTACACCAAGGAGAAAGGAGTTGCCCTGGTTGAGCATCGTATGAAAGCCGATATGCCCAGAAAGCATATGTCAGCTTGTCTACCCAATCTCTATGGGTCTCGGCCATTTTCTAGAGAATCACTTTGATGTTTTTATCAATTGCTTCTACTGCTCCATTGGTTTGTGGGATAGGTTGTAGACCGATTCCTCTTGATACCAAACTTTATGTAGATTTTTTCAGCCTTGCCCCAGAATTGGATCCTTGATCTGATATCAAATCTTGTGGTACTCAATATCGACAAATGATAGTCTTTTGAATGAACCTTGCCTCTTTGGCAGATGTAAGTATTGCATATGACTGTACTTCTATGAAGTAATCAATGGCTACCAGGATGAATTCATGCCCATTGGATGCTTTGTGTTGGGCTCAAATGTAAGCCGCACTAATTATACTAACCACAAGCGCACAGTGTCAACTGTAGCAACGGGTCGAACTCAGGGAGGCTGAGTGCTTAATTAACACACTTCCAAATTAGACAGAGTGCAAATATCAAGAAAGTTGACTACACTAATTTAACTATATAAGATAATTCTAACAATTATGGTATCAAGTTAAATTAGTGCAATTGAAATTAACTAACCAGGTAGGTATAACCTTAACCCTCACCTTCTCTCTCCTGTCTCTCTCTCCCTCTCTCCCTCTCTCTCCATCTTGATCGATTCATCTTTCTCACGCCTCTCTCTCTGGCCCTTGTGCCCTCCCTTTCATCACTTCAATTTCTACTACTCCTCTTTCCCCTACCAAAACTAATTCTCACGCCTCCTTCCCCTTAATTCCCTCTTCTTTTTCTGAAGTAATAAACCATGAAATTTCTCCTCTACCCTTCCATCCACCCTTTTTTTCTCCTTGGTTCTTGCAACTGACTCTGCCCCTTATTTTTCTACCAAGACTCTCCTCATTCCTCCCCTCCGATTTCCCTCACCTTGAAAAAAAAAAAAAAAGAGAAAATAAAACCAACCTATCCTCACCCGCCTTGTTTTTCTACCGGAATTCTTCTCATTCCTCCCCTCTGATCCCTCACTTTGCAAAAAAAAAAAAAAAAAAAAATATATATATATATATAACCAACTGATCTTCACACCCTCTCCTTCCCTGATTTCCTCTCCTGTTGCCATTTCTCACCACACCCCTTTTTTTGCTCGAACCTTATACCATCGAGATCCCCTTAGCCTTCTCCTACAATTTCCTCTATCCTGGTAAAAAAATAAAAAAAATAAAGTAAAAGGAACCAATTGCATTTCATTTTATTTTCATCTTATTTCTTTCTTCTCTGCCCCTTCGTCCTGCGTGACTCTTGGCACACCTCAACCTTTGGGGCTGCCCATAGCCCTTCCAAACCTTAATCTATACACTACAACTAACCCTTCCTCACAATTTGATCGACTCTACAGCTGACTGCCCTCCACATCCACACAATCACCATTGCTTCAGTGAGACTAATCCTGCTCCCATACTCTTTAGCAACCCCCCTAACCTGCCTGGTTTAGTGCTGCAATGTAACACCGCATCATTGCTGCTAAGACACTACCCTGGGTGCATTCCACTACATTGGACTTTCAGTAGAGTCTTTATCTAGTCGATCGTATCACAAGCTCTGAGATACCTGAGTCGTAAGGGATACCCCTCACCCACTCTTTTTACAATGACATTGTATGTTTATATATATACTTCCAGTTCACTAGCTACCATCTTCTATATGCTTTAGTATATGAACATCTGTTTACTTGTGTATTATTCTTGTTGCATCACCTTGCTTTTTAATTGTTGTGCCCGGTTACCAAGTAGTGTTTGCCTTGTGTGATTGCTCTTTTAGTGTAAACCTTGTGTTTCTCTTTATGTATGATTGATAACGAGATTTATTCACCAAGAAAGATAAAAGATATCAAGATTTATTGCCTTTCATACAGTACTAATGGTTTTGGTTGAATGTATGTGTTGTGTTAGAATCTTGTGGTATTGTACACTATTCTCTTGTCGAGTGCCATGTGTTTTTCTTTTATATTCTGAGAATCTATGTTTACTGTGCTAGGTTCCATTCATTACCTGTATCTTTTTGTTTCTTTCTTATTATATTTTATATAAATCTATTTTGGTGTCTAAGGTTGGCAACCGACACCATATTATATACAGCTAATCCACCCTTTGTATGGATCCCCGTATTTTTTGATCGCATTTTATCTCATTTTACCTCTTTCTATGGCCTATGTCTTTTCTTCTTGTTGTCAGGGCATCCCATTCAAATGACACACAGTATCGATCTACTTCACAACATGTTCAAGAGCATGTTAGGAATGTTGATAATAAAAGGAGGATTCGATGTGCTTCCTGGAACATTGGATCACTGATGGGCAAGAGTTTGGAATTGATAGATGTTATGAGGAGGAGAGGGATTAACATTACATGTATACAAGAGACTAGATGGAAAGGGATGAAAGCTAAGATGTTGGATGACATTAAATTTTGGTATTTGGCAGACCAGAGTGGAAGAGGTGGAGTTGGCATAGTGGTGGATAAAGACTTGAAGAACGATGTGGTAGATGTTAAAAGAGTGGGAGACAGGATTATATCCTTAAATATGGTGTTAGATAAAGAAGTAATCAACAATATTAGTGTTTATTCTCCACAAGAAGAATTGGATGAGAGTTGTAAGCTACAATTTTAGGAACACATGGATGAATTGATGCATAGTTTTAAACCGGATGAAAATATTATTATGGGAGGCGATCTGAATGGACACATTGGGAAGGATAGGAGAGGTTATGTAGAGGTGCATGGAGGTTATGGAGTTGGGGAGAGGAATGAGGAGGGAACCTCAGTTCTGGACTTCGCAATTGTGATACCCAACATTCTAAACCCGGTCTAATTTCCTAGTTGGTTTGGTTCGGTCTTGCAGGACCTGACCCCGAGCGAGCCGATTCGAGTACCTTATAGAACATGATGGCAAGAGTAACTTTGAACTTAGGTTAGCCAAATGAGTTGGAGTCAGTGCCTAGTGAAGTCCGCGTACCCAAACCGTGCACTTACACGTATCATGAGGCTATATACCCACAATAAAGGTACGTAGCCGTATTTTATGTCAAGTATGCATATTAATCAATTATCGAAGTGAAAAACGTGTCGGAGCCGAGCCCTATCGAAAATCCTAATGTTTAGGCTAAGTTCTGGGCGACTGATGGGTGGTCATAGGTGGGTAGGACCTAGCAATGTGACCTACCACTCTAGTTATTAGATATTTTGACCCCACTATAAATAGCATTTATTACTTTTCTTTTACCTCATTTATTTTTTTACACGGTGGGTGAGAAAAGTAAAGAAAAGAGAGAAAAAGAAGAAAAAGGAGACAGGAAGGAGGAAGAAAATGGGGAAGAAGATGATCGTTGTGTGTCACTGGGGTTAGATCTCTTGAATCTGATAGCGGATTAGTGACCCTCATCTCGAGATCTACGATTTGAGGTGAGTAAAGTCCATATTCCTTAAACCCTTATGAAACCCTAAGTGAAACCCTCTGATTTAGGTAGCAATCTTTTGGATCTTGTATAAAGGTCCTACATGTTGTTTATGAAGGATTTAGAGGAAGACTTCCAAGATTTTTGAAGCATTTGTTGATCTCTTAAGCTAAAGAGAAGATTTGGGGTTTTGAGGTGATTCTTGAGCAAAGAGGTAAGATCCACGCTTAAGACTTTGGATCAACCTTAGATCTAGGCTGGAATCATGATTTGGAGCCTCAAATTTGTGGAAAATGTTGTTGAACAGACCCGTGGTGGTTTCCCCAAGGTGGGATGAAGAATGGAAGAGAACATAAAAAATCTAGATTCTGGTTAGGGGGTGCCAAGGAATGATCAAACCCACCAATCCAACGTCGCCTGTCCTAGGTACAAGCTACTGGCTCGACCGGCGAGAAAAACTAGTGGGCGACTTGGCAGGCTACTCCTAGCCAATCAGTCTAACCAGAGCTACTGGCTCAACAAGTGAGTAAGACCGGTGGGTGGCCTAGCCTGCTTCTCCTGGCCAGCCAGTTCAGGCAGAGTCCCTAAGTCGAGCGGCGAGCAAGGACTGGTGGGTGCCTTTCCCACTGGTTGACCCACCAATCCGACTTCTTGGATCCCAATTGGGCCCAAAATTTATCAAGTAACCTTCTCTAGTGATTCTAAACACATTGGGATCATCATACCTCATTGGTTATGAGCTTAAAATAGAGTTATACTAAACTTGAAATCATTTATGATAGGTTGTACTAGAAATTTGCATAATCGCACGTCGGATCTTCCTCGTACCACGGGTGATCTTTGTACACAACGAAGTGGAAAGAGTACATTGCATCATGCCATTCTGGCAGTAGACTAGCCATGTCATCATTTCATTATTGCTGTAGACTAGTCATTAACATGTGCCATTTGCATGCATTGATGTGTGTATTGTGAAATTCACTTATGACTTGACATGCTAATATCTTTAATTGTTAAATGTCTATTCCTGCATTGTGGTATGAGGTGGATGACTTTAAATTATTAAACATTATGCTTTGCTAGACTAGATGCCGTAGTCGGCTTGGACATGAATGCATTGGTGGCACTATACAGTCGTACTATCTCACATAGGAGCATGCGGTTAGGAATGACATATCCCTGTGCTACGACCCTTCCCAGTAGGGTTTTAGGTATTGGGTATATCACTAAGGGGAAGTTTGAGGTTGTGAACTAATGGTGACAGTTAGAAGTATGCCCAGTTGATCATTAGGACTGTTAGCAACTTCGGTGATATATTAAGAGGGCCAATCGTACTGCTTTTAATTTAATGCAGGGTAAACCTCATTTTACTTTAATGTCACTGTTGGTCGGTAATTTACTTTAATGTCTCTATGGGTCAACATTTTACTTTAATATCACCGTGGGTTGGCACTTTGCTTTTCTGGTACCTACGGCTGGCCTTCTCTGGCAACCCAATGGGCATATCTCGGGATGGGGTTCACGGCTAGTACTCGAAGCATACGCGCATTGTGGTTGCAAGTAGCAAATGACTTATAACTTAGAATTGTTGTCTAGGTGGACTAAGATAATAAAATGAACTGCACGCATATAGGTTCATTTGTATTGTGCATACTTGTTTGGTCTTTCTTTTCACTTACTGGGCTAGTGAGCTCATCCCACGTGTGCACCACTTTTTAGATGATCTTACAGGTTATCCGGCTGAAGAGCTAATGATGGGACCCACTGTGGAGTTTTCAGTCGAAGACTGGTGTGTCCCTAAAGATCTTGGGAATGGGGCCGAGTGCTCGTGCAAGAGTTGTGTTACGGGACAGCAACACTGATACCTACATAGGATTTTTTTGACTATTTTGGAAATGTTATCCTTTTTGTGTTCTGGATAATTAAATTGTAATTCTTGTGTATATATCACACCTACGGGCTCACATGTATATATATTATGTATTACAATTTGGGTATCAAGAATATTGGGGTATTTACTGGTATGTACATGTAAGCATTCCACTGAAATACAGAATCTTCTTGGTTTATAGTGTGTATACTGTGCCATGGTTACTGTATCAGATGATCCTGATAGGTTTTGGGTTAACAAGTGTTAACTCGGTCACTAGCCTGATTTTGTGTGGAACTGGGTGTGACAATCGGTGGTATCAGAGTGTGATGCTCTACCCACACACAACATACAAGTTAGATCCCATAAAGTCTTATAATAGGACCCCGGGGTTGGGTAGACATAAAAGCTTTAAAGGGATAAAATCTGTAATAAGATGAAAAAGTCTAAATACTTGCATTCCATGGCATGCATGGGAGAAGAACTTAGATAGATTAATAAAGGAACAATGGGTCTATTCCATAAACCATTAAGTTAAATTTTAATGAAAATTTTGGTAGCATAATAGCACTATATCAAAATTCCAAAAATTTTTACAAACCATCTGATAAACAATATATATAAAGATAATCACAAAAGGGGGATGACACACACTATCATCGACAACCCATAATAGAATAAATTAAAACAAGTAAAACAATCCAAAAGTTATAAACATCTACAAAATACCACCAAGTTCCAAACCATAGTAGTATATCAAAATATACAACCACCAAGTATCAAAGACCACCATCATCAACTAGAAAAGAAGGAATGTAGAGGATGAAGCCACCACTCTGTCAATCATCATCGTCATCCACGATGAAGGTTTCCCTGCCTGTATGCCTTGAGATGCACTTGAAGTGACGATCGTAAACATCAAACCCGTCATTCGCAGTAATTCCATTAGATACCTTATCCAAGTCCTCGGTGAAGTACTTGAAACTGGCCTCTAATCTTCCTAGTTAGTGTTGTATCACCAAACATTGGTCGGCCCTCTCCTCTACATGCTATGAAATATGATCTTGACCTTCCTTCAAGGCACCAATGCTGTCCATTAACTTTTGAAAATCAAAAGCCCCACCTGTACACACCCAATTTTGTCACTCTCCTCCGGTTATGATGAAATGTGGATCTTGGATGCGACTTCTGGCTTCCGATCAATAGAGATGATGATGGAACATTCCCCTACCCAAAACCCTAGAAACCCCCATGTTGGAGAGAAGAGGGTCCAATGTTGAATTTTTATATACAAAGGAATCTAGTTAAGCTGACCGTACAAATAGATAGTGCTCGGAAATACGATTTTGACGATGTATGGCATGTCAAAATCGAACCATCGGATCTCTCGCGATCATCCTCGAAAGATTACATTTTCTTGTACGTATGTCACGCACACTGGCAAGCCTGTTGGTAAAAATTTAGGAAATCCCCTACCTACCCAAATACTCTGAAATTCATCTCCTATCTACTTAGATAACCCAAAAGCATTCCCCTAATAGAAACCCAAAAACCCCACACAAGAGAGAAGAGGGTCCAATTTTAACTTTTTATATGCGAAGGAACCTAGTTAAAATGACCGTACGGATGGATAGTACTCAAAAATATGATTCTAACGATATATGGCATGTCATAATCAAACCGTCGGATCTCCCACAATCTTCCCTAGAAAATCATAGTTTCCACGCGCATGTCGCGCACACCAGCCCAGCCAAGCCTACCTTGCACGCCCGCGCGCCCCATACACCCTTGCTCATGACCCTGCGCACCACTGCTTCACACCATGTGCAAGCACAGGCCAGCTCGCAAGCACGTAGGCCAACCTGTGCCCACCTATACCATGTTGCCCACCCAACCTCTGCCCACCTATGCCACACTACCCGCACCCCCTTTGTGCCCAGCCTCTGCCCACATATACCCCAGTGTTTGTACCCCCTTTGTACCCAGTTTATGCCCCTCTATGTGCTCATCTCACGTCCACATGCCACTACCCGTGTGCCATGTGCCGCACACCCATGTTATTGCTTGCATTGCCTACCCTCCTATACTGACCATGCCTCGTGCACTTCGGCCCGATCTCGCTCGCCATCGTCAATGGTAGGGATTGATATTCCCCTAGCCTAGTGGGTGAAGAAATTCCCTGTTCACCCACTTAAGACTAAAAAACCCTTTTTTTTGCTAAGGATTCTCTCTCCCAAAAAATCCCCTTTTACCCATTGGATAAAATCCCTCTTTCACCCATTTTGGTCTGAGACCCCCTTTCAGCCATTGGGTAAAATCCCTCTTTACCCACTTTAGGTAAAAAACCCCCTTTCATCCATTGGATAAGGATGTTCCCTCTTTCCTACTGGCCGGAAAAACCTATAAATACCCCCTCTTTTGGATTTTACACACCAAAACCCTATCTCACTCCAAAGTAGTGAAACCCTCTTCCCTCCCCCTCTTGATTTTCTTCGGGTCTTCGGAGCGATCTTCATCAAGATCCAAAGTCTTGTTCGGATCTTCGAAGTGTTCTTTGGGACTTTAAAGATCTTCAATTCAAGTTCTTAATCTAATCCAGTCTTTGCCAAAAGTAGTATGTTCTTCAACCCCCTCATTTGAGTGTTCTTGAGTTTTACCAAAAATAGAAACCCCCTTGAGGTTCTTTGGGTCTACGAAGAGATCTTTGTCAAGATCTAAAACTTTGTTCAGATCTTCAAAGTGTTCATCGGGACTTGGAGATCTTTAGTCTATTTTTAGGTCAATCCGTTTCTTTCCAAAAATAGCCATTCCTAGTAAAAGCCTTGTCCGAGTGCCCCTAGAATCTTTCTAGAAATAGCCATTCCCAGCGGAAGCTCTACTGAAGTGCTACCTTAGCCTAGCCCTCCCCTAGGCTATCCTCAGTGGAAGCTCTGTCAGAGTGCCACCTCATCTTAAGCCCTAAAATAGCCAACCCTAGCCGAAGCTCTGCCAGAGTGCCCATGGAATCTTTTCAGAAATAGCCATTCCCAAAGGAAGCTCTACTGAAGTGCCACCTCAGCCTAGCCCACCCCTAGCCTATCCCCAGCGGAAGCCCTTCCAGAGTGCCACCTCATCCTAAGCCCAGAAATAGCCTTCCCTAGCCGAAGCTCTATTCGAATCAAAATCTGGAAATAGCCTTCCTTACCCGAAGCTCTGTTCGAATCCAAATCCAAAAATAACCGTTCCAAGCCAGAACTCTGTCCACATACCATCACAATCAACATCTCTCAAGAAAGGAAGTTGGAGGTCAAGACCATCTTCGCCTGAGCCAGGAGAATCCAAAAGACAATCCGAGCCAGTACTAATCAAGGACCCACCCCTCTTGACCCGAAACAATGGTTAAGATCAAGTATATTTTCTCAACCAAATCGTCATAATGTAGACCTTATATAGGCTACATTTTTAGTGTATATAGTTATTTAAATTCAGTCAATGTATATATGTGTGATAACTCAGCCATACAAGCGGAATAGGAATAATTATGTAAAATGTTCGCTCTAATAATTATGGAAAATGTTCGCTCTTAAGCATCTAGTAGGAAGACCAGTTGAACCGAGTAAATTAGGTGCCTAACACCTTCCCAATTCTACAACCTGACACTTACAAATCTCTGGAACAGACTAATTTTTGGGCCCCTTTCTCTGGAATTGGCCCCACCTCTAGGTCCTAAGCCCATAATCCTAGGTGGCAACTCCAAACCCCTATTTGTATGATCTCGATCCCCATGTTGGATCATCATCAAATCTCCGTCTCAAATGATGGCCTCCACCTATCTTTGAGTGGCAATATGGTGGTGCAGGGCCTGCATGCAAAGCACACACGACACACCTCTCCCTCATGAAAGAGAAAGAGAGGAGAGAGGACGGGATGCCAGTCCTTTCCCCCCCCCCAAAGGGGAAGAGAGATCTCTCATTTTTGGCTACTACCCTCTCAATGGCGACTCCACTACGGAAAATGTCAAGCTTCTTGCACTAGATGCTACCATTAAATGTAAGAACATTTTCCACCACATTTGTTTGAGAATGTGTTTGGCTAACCCCATGTTTGTAATTGTATTCGCTAATTGCATCATGCATTGTGCTCGAAGTGAAATCATTTGGCAAGGGTACTCCCTGTCATGCCCGCATCCTCGAGGAGGTCAGTGCATGATATACTAAGTACTCTGAGAGCAAATAATAGCTGCTTCTTGTACAAGAATGGAAGGTATCGTAAAATGGCAAGGATGTTGTAATTGTGCCAGCACCCTCGGGGAGGTCCATGTACTTTATGACATTCTGAGATCAAATGTGTCATCAAACGGTGAGGATGTCCATAATTGTGCAAGCACCCTCGGGGAGGTCCATGCACTTTACGACATTCTAATATTGAAATGATGGTTACCCTACATTACACTTTGGCACACAATCACTCACGGTTCCACCACCTCGTGGTCAATTGCTTAACCTCGTGTGTAGTCACGAGTAATGGGTAAGGAAGTCACCACTTGATCTCGTACCTACGGTTATATCAAAAGGATCATGTACTTTGAGCATATAGATCTTGTCAAGGAAGCCTTGTTGGTCCTATTACATCCACCACATGCTCGCATCATGTAGGAAATAGGTGAAGAAGCTAGGAACGCCACAAGCTAACTGTAGAATTTGTTTGCGGTCTTGAAAAGGAATGTTGCTACATTATATTCCCGTCATAAAGAATTGCTTCCCTAAGTGGGTTTTGATAAAAGGTGTCCCTCCTCCTTAAAAAAAATGTCAAGATAAGTGACTCAGGGGCAATCCTGTCACAGTCACATAAAGTCCCAACAGGTCCCAAGAGAATCAAGAGGAAGGACATCTAGTGGGAAAAAGAGTAAGGAAAGCATGACTTTATTACAGGGAATGTTTTAAGGGAATATTCTCGATAAGCCACTTGTATGAATCTCCCGCTTATGGCATTGAGTGGACTAGGGACATCAATCCCTATCCACTCCCTATCATTAAGCGGACTAACCTTGAATGGATCATTAGTTGTTAATTTTGTGAATGTGTGAACAAGGGGTTGGGAATTTAAGAATCCTAAAATAAATCACTTTTGGTTTAGGCACAGTTCCACATCTCAAGTATTCTCTGTGGTCCCTTTGGATACGTCAACATAATCGATTGACTCACCTAAGTCCAATGTCACCTCCGTCATCTCTCTGAGATTGTCTACTACCAAGTGATTACAACCCGGTTAGTATGGATCCACACAACTTTGAATCACCCGAACAGGCCTAGGTCCATCCCGTGGAGACCTTACAGATAGAAATGGCTGAAGTCAAGAAAGGAATAGCTCAGATCTTGCATGCACTTCAGAATCCTCCCATAACTGAGCCACCACTAGCTACGGGAGATGTGGAATAGAATAGAGCTACAGGTTATCGTGGGAACTCTTCCCGAGTTGACTTAGGAGAACCAGAGCATGTCAGACTAATCAGTCAAAGAGGATCTTCACCTACCCATCCACATGGTTAATGAGGGGCCTATTCCAAGGTCCCTCCTCCTAGGGTAGTGATCAAAGATGAAGAAGAGGAATTTGTAGCACACATCCTAATGGACCCTCCAGAAATGGAGAGAGAAAGGAAAGTCAGGGAGCAGTTAGAGAAATAGGAAAATATGCTCCGATCAGGGAAAAGTTTGGAATTCCAAATAGTAGAGTCAGATGAAATGAGTTTCTTCTCCGGGGTGAGAATTCCAAAAAAATTCAAATGGCAGATTGAAAGGTTTGATGATTCAGGAGATCCCAAGGCTCACCTCAAAGATTTTCTCAGCATCGCCAAGTCGTGGCAACTTGCAGACAACCAGATGGGGTAGGCCTTCATGTTAACCCTATTAGGACCAGCATTGAGGTGGCTCACCTAGTTAGAGTCATCCTAAACTTAGAATTGGACAACAGTGGTGAAAGCCTTCACCAAGCATTACTCATACAATACTAAGGTGGATGTGAAATATCGAGAGCTTGAGACATTGAGACAGTAGCCTAGAGAAGGATTCACTGCCTTCTTGATGAGGTTTAGGGACAAGGCCGCCAAGATGGTAGATCGGCCTTCAGAAGCAGAGCAAGTAGAGATGTTGATAGAGAACTTGTCAAAACCTCATTATGATGTCCTCTACTATCAACATTTACAAACTTTTGATGCCCTAATAGCCACCGGTACACGTGTGAAAAATAGAATCTTAAGGGAATCTCAGTATCAAGTATCTTCCCAAGATGTAGGGAAGAACACCAGAGTCGGACGTGGAAAGGGTCTAGAAACTAATATGGTGAGTGTAGTTCAGTAGTCAGCCTCACTAGTCACCTCTTCACAGCCATTTGTAATACAAGCAAATGCACCCTCTCAGAAGGCTCCTCGTCCAAGAAGCAGTTTTTTGATTTGGGAATGCCCGTGACAGTAATGTATGAGAAGTTAAAGAAATAAGGATTGCTCGGGACAGTGGCTCCGAGAGTGATCATCAACCCTCCTACAGCTTGGTATAGGGATCATGAATATTGTGCTTACCACACTCAGAAAGGGCACACCACTGAAAGATGTATATGTCTGTAACATGCGATCCAAGACTTGGTAGACAACGGAACCATTGAGGTTAAGGTGAAGTAGCCTCCCAATGTCAATACCAATCTACTCCCTGATCATGTGAACAATCTGGATGAAGAAACCACAGAGAGTGATCCCACTCAACTCATTGTACCTACAGCTCGGAAGAACCATATGAATGCCTAGCTTACAGGAAAATCATGAATCAAAGGGCTGGAATCATAAGGACTCCCAAAGGAAGAGAGTCATCAGAAGAAGAATCAGAAGATCGGACTCCCGCCGGTCATCCTTCCTCATCAACAGAAGAATCCACCTTACCTTCCACCTTCACCATATTATCAGCCTCCGCCATATCATCAACCTTCCCCCCACCATCAAAACGAAGGAATCTCCTCATCCTATCACCCCTAATCTTCATATCCCACTTCTCACATTGCATCATCTTCATACCATCCCGCTTCATATCCCTCATCACCCTCATACCAATCCCATTTGTGAGGTTCGGTGTATAACCCAAAAGGATGGATGGATGGGTACGATTGAAAGGATATGCTTGCACTACTAGATTCCCCAAAGATGACCTCATAAACAGGATCAATGAATGCTTTAGGATAAGACTAGGAAAGTGATCCCACTTCCCTAATTTATCCCGCTGTATCTTTAGAAGATAATTCAAAAGTAATTGAAGATGTTACAGTTGATCTTCTCAGAGCAATAACCGCATTGGCCATAGGTGACCAGATCAAAGAATACACTTCCCTAATCCACATAGGGAGTGACACAGAGGATGATGAGTTAGGATTGGTCCAACTTTGGGCCAATGATGTCAAGACCAGCCCTATGGAAATCTTCCAGTCCATACGCTCTGAATACTATGAGCATTTGGATGCTGGAGAATTTGATGGTCCAAAAGAATCTGATGAAGAATCAAGTAAGGGGGAAATTAGTGAAGAAGAGCCTAATGATGACGACGATGAGGATGAGGATGATAATGATGGAGATGACTCTTGTTCCTAAGAAGATGATAGGTATCCAAACTGGGATGACTACCAAGGGCCTTGGTACAATGACTATGATGATAAGTTAGAATACTACTCACCAGAATATCCTATATGTTTCTCAGTTTATGCCATTGGTGGTGATTATTTGATAGTTGAACCAATAGGTGGAATTTACCCTTCCCTCTATATGGGAGGTGATGATTTTATATCAGATTCAGAAAGAGATGAAGGATCTGGAGAGCCGATGCAAGTTTATCTGGATGATCCAGAATCTATATTAGAAATAGAAGAAAAGTTGTGTGAAGTGTACTCCATTACATTGAAAATACAGGAAAGAGTGGAGGAAATTGACAACATGCTGAGTGAAGTAATTGTCGGTGATTATTACTACCGTGAGTAGTTGGATGATCTGGAGGAAATATGGCCAGATGACACATTCTCAAAAGCAGTAGACACCGCATTCCAACAGCTTTCTAATGCAGTCAAAAAGCTACGAGCAAGGGCTGTGGATATTTGTGGAGGACCTCGACTTCCCACCCCAAGTAGGGAAGGAGAATCAGAAGAAGAAGATGACACCACCTTAACCAGTAGTGATGATGAAGATTGTTATCCCACAAAGATTATTGTAAAGAAATCTGTCAATGTGATGGAAACTCGGAGTGGAAAAAACTATAAAGGCAATGCCTTAGTAGTAGAACAGCCAAGGGCTAATGAGGAAGGAGCCAGCAGCTTAAAGAAAGAGCCAGAGAACCGAAGTCTTAGCGCAACTCAAGAAGTCCCAAGCTAATATCTCAATTTGGGGATTGTTGATGGCATCCCCGACACATCGTGAAGCAGTCTTGAAGTCTCTCACTAACGTGCAGGTGCCGATTGAAATAAACCCAACACATCTTGCACATATAGTAGGGGCAACTTATGTGGTGCAATCATTGATGTTCTTAGATTCAAAGCTTGCCAAAGGAGTCTAGCACAATCTAGCTCTCCACATCACGGTAGAATGTCTTAACAAAGTGGTTCCCTAAGTTCTTGTTGACAATGGGTCCGCTTTGAATGTGCTACCATTGAGATCGGCAAAGAGTATTGGCATCAACTTGGAGGAAATGATGCTGACCACCCAAACCACATGGCATATGACAATACCAAGAGGAAGATCCTTGGCATCATTACCCTTGCCATAAAGGTTGGCTCAATGAAGTTCGACATTGATTTCCAGGTCATTGATATACCAGCAGCTTTTAACATGCTCTTAGGAAGGCCTTGGTTGCATCTTGCTAAGGGGTTGTCCTCTAGTCTCCATCAGAAAATGAAGTTCATTCATGAAGGAAAGGTGGTCATAGTAACCGGAGATCCCAAAGTGGTTAATACCTTTAGCCAATATTGAAAATGGGGTAGAACAAGGCCAGAAAGTTCAACTAAGTGGTTTTGAATTAGACACAACTTGCACAGCCATTGCCAAAAAAGCTCCAAAGGAGTAAATCCCAGCTAACTATGAGGCCGTCTGGAGTCTGCCAGTAAACTAGATGATGAAGAATATGCAATATTTTCCTGGTATGGGTCTAGGGAAATATCATCAAGGAGTTCCAAAGCAGCCTAGTTTGGTAGTGAACAAAGGAAAGAATGGTCTCGGGTGCACTCCTCCGACCACCAAAGGCCAGAAGGTGCTAAGGATGACTAGGAAGATCTTTATCTCTTATTACCCCACTCTCAATGGGTATTTTGTAAAAGAAGGAGAGGATTTCCATTTCTGTGGAAATATGGAGCCATGATTTGATGAAACAGCCGCAAAGATGTAACCAAGGTTTGAAGTGTTTTTCTAAGACGAGTTCGACTAGGTCACTCATGAAGTGGAACAATAGAAAATGTTATTCAATGAAAGTGATCAAGTTAGTTGCATTACTGGGATAGTGGAAATTGCATTGATTGAAGATGGGTTCTCCTTTGGTGACCCCTCAACACTAATCCGATCTAAGGAATTACCAAGTCCTCGAGTCCTCCTGAAAAGAGAATGGAAAAAGAAGATAAGGCTCACCTGGAGTATACAGCTTCCCACAGATCTGAAAATTCACATTTTCTCCCTCTTACAAGAACCAAGAGCCCGAGAGTTGCATGAACTCAAGCCTCGTCATTTCAGAGGAAGAAGTGTGTATGCAAAGCAAAGAAGAGCAGAAAGAATGATGGTTTGTATGTATTGTGCCCGAACCAACCACAACGGGAAGACTCGTGAAGGTGGTCAAAGGTGTGATTAGGGTATCGGAATGGCATCCCTTAAGAGGCTGAAAAAGATGGACTTCATAGAAAAAGGATTGAGCAGTCTCCACCAATCTTCACCCCTCAAAAAGTTCGGCTTTCGAGAGCACGAGATTGACCAGCTGGTATTCATGAAGAAGCAAGAACCTATCGACCATTGCACCACTGAAGAAATAGTAGCAACTTTTTTAGAAGGAGAAGAAGGCCCTTTGCCACACCTCCTCATCCATTAAGCCACTGAACCATTCCTAAACTAGACAAGCACTGGAGAAAACTTCAAGTTTGCTCATGCTATTGAGTCAACCAACCTGAATACCCCTAGCAAAAGCATCAAGCCAGTGATCGAGTTTGTAGTCAAGTCTGTTGTTTATGATCTCGTGTTGACCTCCCCTCTTGAGGAGAGTCTAGAGTCCTTGTATGTCGAGTCTGTCACTCCTTTAATGAATAAAATTTCTCATTCCGAGTATGACTTGCCTCCTTTTTCTGATGATGATCTTAATAAATATCAAAAATTAATAAAAAAATACAAACCAAAGAAAGCCCAACCCATCCGTGAGGATACTCGGGTTATTAATCTAAGAACCAACCAATGCCTTCGAGAGATAAAAATTGGCAGTACCCTTAATGACAAAGAAGCGGAACAAATGATTAGCCTTCTAAGGAATTCGCCGAGGTCTTTGCTTGGTCGTATGAGGATATGCTTGGTATCAACCCTAAAATCATACAACATCGATTGTTGACTTACCCTAGGGCAAAGCCGGTAAAACAGAAGCTCTGAAGAATGTGGCCAGAATGGAGTGAGAAGATTAGGGAGTGAGAAGTTGTGAAGCAATGGAATGCAGGGTTTTTACAAGTGGTGAAGTATCTCCAATGGTTGGCCAACATTGTACAGATTTTAACAAAGTTAGCCCTAAAGATGACTTCCCATTACCTCACATTGATGTATTGGTCGATAATACGGCGGGGCATGCTTTGTTATCATTTATGGATGGATCCTTGGGATACAACTAAATAAGCATGCACCCAGAAGATCGGGAGAAGATAGCCTTCACCACTCCATAGGGAACCTATTGTTATAAGGTGATGCCTTTTAGACTGAAGAATGCTGGGGCAACCTATCAAAGAGTAGCTACGACCATACTGCAAGACATGATGAACAAAGATGTGAAAGTCTATGTGGATGACATGATAGTGAAGTCAAAAGATCGATAGGGGCATATTCCCGCACTAAGGTGAATCTTTAAAAGAATCAAGAAGTATCAGCTGAAGTTGACCCCTCAAAAGTGTGTATTTAGGGCAACAACAGGAAAGTTATTAGGCTTCTTGGTGAGTGAAAGAGACATTGAAGTCGACCCTATCAAGATCAAGGCCATTCAGGAAATGCCCACACCTCCAACTGAGAAGCAAATATGAGGATTTCTGAGTCACCTCCAGTATATTAGCAGATTTATAGCTCAGTTGACTACAATCTGTGAACCAATTTTCAAGTTGCAGAAGAAGGATTAACCCATTGAGTGAAATGACCAATGACAACAAGATTTTGACAAAATCAAGGGATACCTCATGAACCGACCAGTGTTGACACCGCCAGTGGAAGGAGAACCACTTCTGCTATATCTGTCTGTGGGAGAATATTCCATGGGCTCTTTTCTAGCACAGAAGGAGTTAAAAGAAGGGGCAGAGCATGCCATATACTACCTCAATAAGAAGTTCCTAGAGTATGAGACGTGGTACACATCTTTGGAAAGAACTTGTGCTGCATTGATTTGGGCAACGAAAAGATTGTGACATTACATGGTTTCTTATTCGGTGCACTTGATCTCAAGAATGGATCCTATCAAATACCTCTTCGAGAAACCATCCTTAATAGGAAGGATGGCCCATTGGTTGCTTTTACTATCAGCGTTTGACATCACCTATCATAGCCTATTGTTTGGCTACCCACCCCACAGAAGATGGAAGATCCTTGGATGATGCCTTTCTCGATGAAGGATTTGTCACATTAGAGGAAGAGATGCAGTTAATGAATGGTAGTTATTCTTTGATGGAGCAGCCAATCGGAAGGGATGTGGTGCGGGAATATTGCTTGTCACTCCTGACGACCTTTATTTTCCTTCATCATTTCGCCTCGATTTCCCCTATACCAAAAATATTGCTAAATATGAAGCTTGTGCTTTAGGGCTCGAAACTGCTTTGACTATTGGTGTGAAAAGGATCAAGGTTTAAGGTGATTCATCCATCATCATTTGCCAGACATAGGGAAAGTGGAAAGCTAGAGATGAAAAGCTGAAGCTGTATCAAGAACATCTGGAAGAGGTGACTGGATACTTTGAGAATATCTCATTCGAATACTTCTAGAGAGATGACAATAGGTTTGCTGATGCCCTTGTAACCTTGGCTTTCATGGTAGAATGCGACCCTATGGCGAGGGTTGGACCATTCTCGGTGGAATAAAGAAGCTGGCCCATTTATCAGAATTTGGTGAATTCTCTGTGGATGGTCGGTCTTGGTTTGCTCATATAGTGGACTTCATCAGGGAAAGGAAACACCCAATTGAAGCAACTAATAGAGAAAAGAAATTTCTGAGAAGGTATACCACCCAGTTTATTCTTTAAGAAGATCTATTATACAAGAGGTCCTATGACGGAATACAGTTGTTGTGTGTGGACGAGGAGCAAGCTACCACCATCATGGAGGAAATTCATCAAGGTCTTTGTGGACCCCACATAAATGCCAAGATGTTATCTAAGAAGATCCTCAAGCTGGGATATTACTGGAACACAATGGAAGCAGATTGTGTGGACTTTGTCAAAAAATGTCACAAGTGTCAGATTTTACTAACATCATACATATCCTGCAATAGAGTTGCATTCGCTCAGTTCACCTTGGCCATTCTCCACTTGAACCATTGATATCATTAGAAAGGTCAACCCCAAAGCATCCAATGGCCACGAGTTCATCTTGGTAGCCATTAATTATTTCACCAAGTGGGTAGAAGCTCAGTCCTATACGGTTCTCACGTCTACTAAGGTAGTCAAATTCATCCAAGAAAATATCATTGCATGATATGAAGTACCTTAAGAATTGAAATCAGATCAGGGATCCCATTTCTGGGGCAAGACCAATAAAATCTGCACAAAGTTTGTTATCATAAGACATCACTTTACCACTTACAGGCCGCAGACCAATGGGGCAGTGGAAGTAGCCAACAAGAACATCAAAGTCATCCTATAGAAAATGGTGGAAACACCCAAGGATTGGGCTGATAAGTTACCCCTTGCCTTATGGGCATACCGGACTTCTGTACGATCGACAGGGGCAACACCTTTCTCTTTGGTATATGGTGTTGAGGCAATTTTACCAGTGGAAATCTTGGTACCATCCCTAAGGGTACTCCTTGATAGTTAAGTACCTGAAGGTGAGTAGGTGAATGCTAGAAATGAGGAGCTCAATTTTCTCGATGAAAGGTGCATGAAAGCCATGGATAATCTGAAAAAATATCAATTGAGAATGGCCCGGGCCTTCAATAAGAATGTGAAGCCCCGTCACATAGAAGAGGGTGAACTTTTTTTTTGAGAACAAAGAGCCCCGATTCATGACCCAAGAGGGAAATTCAGGCCCAACTGGAGTGACCCATTCACTGTCAAAAAGATTTTACTAGCCAAAACTGTGAAACTCATAGACCACAACGGCGAAGAAGTACCGGGACTAGTCAACATGGATCAGCTCAAGAAATATTTTGTCTAAAAGGGTGAATAGCTTAAACTACGTCAGACCTGATTCCTTTCAAAATATATGTAGGCAACTTGACATGTGCAAGTGCAGTCTCAACACTCTAAAGGCAGTAAATTGATTCCCCGATTAATAACCAAAGTATCTTAAAAGATCATCATAGTTTGTATCCCCCAAGAATCACCATTTGGCATGAAAGGCCATTAGGTATATATCATTCACCTATGGCCCATCAACTCTTATCTAGGATTCTATCCCCTAAAAGAAAATTGCCACCCGGCACTAGTTTATTTCCCATCCTTGATTAGTAAGAAAAAAAAGAGAGCTTGATGCAATAGTGGTAAAGGCTTGTTTCAGTCATTAGCTAATGAGTAATGCTTTGATAAATCATCATATCTCTTTTGTTTGTGATAGTTTCAGGAAAAGTCATGAGTTTGTTGGATGAAACATTGAGGAAATGGACCTTAGACATGAACATGAGGGCACCAGGATTGCTGGAATCCATGAATGTGTCATTTCTCGATCAGATTGGATGTGTGAAGTTGCATTATCAGTTACTTCGGCAGGTGCCTCAACACTGTGAGCACCCAAAGGTAGGTTGGTCCAACCATCATTGAAGAAAGATTATTTGGAAGAAATTCAGGACTTCTTCGGATGGAAGGAAAAGGAAGTAAAGCAATTTGTTAGGTACGGGAAGATTGACATTCTGAAGGTGGCCCAGATCTTCATCTAATATCTACCAATGGGAGGAATCCATCAGTAGAGATCACAGGATGCTTATTTACTTTGCATGATAGCTAGCTATGTTCTCTGCACTCTTGAATGTGGTGCACCATCCGTTCTGATTGAGCTAGTAAAACAGTTGAAGAAGGGAGGTGACATCATCCCTATGGTTCTTGCAGAAACACTCAAGGGATTTGATGACATGAGCCATGGCCATAGATTCAGACTGGATTATTGTCAACGGAGTCCTACTATCTTCCAGATTTGGCTCCTTGAGAAACTGAAGTTAACCAAACTATTAAAAGGAGGCCCACTCAGAGCTCTTTGCTAATAGGATAAGAGGGAAGTTCTGAAATTTGACCTTATCACTGATTGGGAGAAGTACCTAAAGGAAAGGATTGTGCAAGATATCGTATGGAGGTGCCCAGGGAGGCCACAAGAAGATTTTCTGATGAAGACCCCTAGCTACAATTATGTTTGAATGATGGGACTGACTCACACATCCTTTTATTTTCCTATGTACATTAGCTGACAAAATGCTTGAAGTGACGGACCCAGAAGAGTTAGTGAACTTTCATCCACCACAAGAATTGTCTCCACACCTAGTTACTCACCTATCCTGTCTATGGTAAGAAAATTGTTCTCCTTTTCATGTAATTCACTTGGTAATAGAATGTGGAAGTATTTGGGTTTTTGTGTTATCCCGATTATTCTAATTATGACTTGAGTTATGGAATTGATTATGCCTAAACATTGCACACAAACAAAAACAAAAAAGAAATATTTTCTTTATACCAAAGATAGGTTTTCATTCATAAGATGCTAAAGTGAACAAACAAGGGCAGGGAAAAAGAAAAAGAAAAATATGCATGTGTTTGTGTTTGCAAGAACTACAAGAACAAATTCCTATGGGTCAAAAGTCATCATCTGAACCATACTCTGAATCATCCTCATGGAGCACTGGACAACTCGCGGATGCTAATCCAGCCTGCTCCAGCCTCTGGGTCATGTCCTGAATCAGCGCATATTGCCATGTAATCTCCCGATCATTGGAACTAACTTAGTTCTCCAAGGCAGCAATCCTCCCATCCTAAGGAATAAAGGAAAGGATCAAGAAGAAGAATAATGAAAGAAGAAAGGCAAGAAGAAAAAAGGGAAAGTATGAAACACCTTGGCAACTATCACCTACCACAGGCCATAATGCATCCTCCTAATCTCAGAATAGATCTTCGGGGACACCTGAGAAAGAGCATATCAGCTAGAGGAATTAAAGAGTTAATAGAAGGATGATCAGATACTCACATAATCATAAGGAATGGGTAGCCTAAGGGAAGCGTTTACATTTGTTGTCTGCTCTAGAAGATGAGGGAGACTGGGGTTGGCTGCGTTGGGGTAGTTCTAAGCAAGGAAGCTATGGAAGGGGATGCTAGCAACTCTAAGAGATCCACCTACACTAGTAGAGGGTCCTACTTATGAAGAATCAACAGCACTGGCATGAGACCGAACAGTAGAAGGATCTACACGTCACACTCTCCTTTGAAAGAACGTCAGTTAAGACCAAAACACAAAAGAATTTGAAGGAAATACTTAAGGAAGGGTAACATACCAGTGGACCATTAGGATCAAGGGGTGCATACTGTTTCCTCCTCCAGGAAGGCTCTGTAGTCCCTATCCTGGTGAAGAAATGAGTCATCCCATACTTTGTCAGCCAAACGCTCAATCTCATCTGCTAGGATGATCTCTAGGCAATGCATAGTGGGTGGAGGAAGACCAGGAGAGGGGCATGGCTTGATATCCGACCATTGGGGTACTACTCTCTCTCCCAAATACTAGACGTGGCCCCAAATACCTCGAAAAAGGACTTGGTTCTTGGATAAATGCATAGCCAATGCAACTCCTTCAGAATCGAGAAATACAAGGTGATGGAATGGTTACCAAGTAAGCTGCAAATCCAAGGAAAAGTAAGTACAATACAAGATAAAAGGAATTTCAGTGTCAAACATGGCATACCTCAGTGAGATCGTTCAAAAGAGAACAAGAGGTGGTCCCTCAGTCTGGGGGCTAAGGTCCCCAAGTGCTCGAAGCACCAAGGCTGTTTCAAGAGATTAAAGTAAGAAAGTGCAATCCAAATGAATGAAAGGAAATGGGTATAAGGAGGAAAATTACCTGGAGTATGAGGCCCGCTCCCTTGAGACCTCGGTCTCCATATGATAGCAAGTCTAGGGTCCGCAGGAGATACGCATAGGCAACCCCATCCTAGTCCTAAGAATCTACCATATGAAGATCTCGGAGGAAGAACACCAGGCGGATGTCTACTCCCCCTCAGAAGTCACTGAAAAGGCACTGACCCATAGCAAACAACAAGAAAGAATGGGCCACCTGTGACATGTTGCCTGGGTTCTCCCCCAGGCCGAATTTTCACCATCGGGCACTAATCACCCCTAGATGGATGTGTGTCTGGCCAACCGCAATGGTAATTCCTGTCAATTCTGCGAACTCCCTGACAGTCAGAATCCCGGGTAGGGTCAAGGGTCTACCCCCAAATGGAATGCCTGTCAAGACATAGAAGCACAGGGGTGTGATGGTGATCTCACCAACAGGGAGATGAAAAAAAATGAGTACTCGGCCACCACCATTCCATCAGGGCCCCCACCAGTGTCGAATTGAACTTTTGGGTCTCTGCCAAAGCTAGCCGGCACAAGTATGATGCATCAACTATCTACTTTACTCTACGAGGAAGCATCCTTTGCCATGACTGAACCATGCTCGGATGGCCATACAAGGCCAGGGTAGGTGGTTCCCTCCCCTCATGCTAATGGAAATAAAGAATGTATAAAAAGAAAAAACAACAAAAAGCAAAAACAACATAAAAGATAATAAAAAAAATTAAAAGATGATCAAAATAATGAATAAAATATAAAGACTTACCCAAGAACCCCATGCAGAGTTGCAGATGTGGTTCCGACTGTTGTGAAGAGTCTGCCCGGAGTACCAATCAACAAGGCCCTCATCCCTACAAGAAGAATTGCTGCAACTCTCCAGTTGGATTTCTCTAAGAGTCTTTCCCTTTCTCCTTTTAGTCATATTTTTAGAAATTGTAAGAAGCCCTAGAAAGTTTCCCAATTTGCATAAAAGCCCACAAGAAGGCCAAATTCTCCAAATGACTCCTCCCTTAAGAAAAAGATGAAGATCTTCAAGAACTTCAAGAAAAACCTAAAAGCTCCAAAAACTCAAAACTCACTCACTTCACTCAGAAAAGTTAGAATGAGGAATGGACAAGGAAGGGGGACCATTTATAGGAAAAAAATTGTTTTCCTAAAAAAAAAAAAATCAAAATAAAAAGTTCAAATCAAAAGATTCCAAATCAAAAGCAAAGAGCAAGATTCCAAATCAAAGAACCAAAAATCAAGAATGAAGGGAAAATCAAGAAGAGAAACAATTTCATTGACCTGGCACCAGGTGGGCCAATTTTAGTGACCCGGCCATTTGGTGGCCCAATTGCATTTACTCGGCCCCAGGTGGCCTAATTTCATTGAACCAGCCCCAGGTGGCCCAATTGGATTTATCCGGTCCCAGGTGGCCCAATTCTTTGTATCGGCTCCAAGTGACCCGATCTCATAGACCAAATCCCTGAACTGGCACATGTGAAGGCTCGCTAAGGAAATCAAAGAATCAAATGTTTTTACCTGTTGCAAGATTGGAAGAGCAGCGAATTCCTTTCCTGTAACCATCGGTCCTAGATGGTTCAGATTGGTTCGAAAGACCCAGCCTGGAGACCAAAATTCCCTGAACTAGCACATGTGAAGCCCAACTAAGGAAAATCAAAGAATCAAATGTTTTTACTTATTGCAAGATTGGAAGAGCAGCGAATTCCTCTTTTGTAACCCTCGGTCTCAGATAGTCCAGATTGGCTTGAAAGACCCAACCTGGAGACCAAATTCCCTGAACTAGCACATGTGAAGCCCAGCTAAGGAAAACCCAAAAAACAGATACTGACATCTTTTGGAGGATTGGAAGAGCAGCGAATTTCTTTCCTACGAATAAATGGCTCAGGTAAGTCATAAACATCAAGGTAGTTCAAAGATATTACCTATTACATTTTCAACTCCATCATAAATGAGCAAGATGACGGCAGTATTTCCTCCGAGTGACAAAATGTGATCGTCCTTTTCTTTGCCCTTCGACCGTTAGCATAGGCCTCGGCCAAAGAGGGGCATTCTGTAGACACCCAATTTTGTCAACCTCCTCTGGCTATGATGAAATGTGGATCTTGGACTTAACTTCTAGCTTCCAATTAATAGAGATGATGATGGAACCATTCCCCTACTCGAAACCCTGGAAATCCCAATGCAGGAGAGAAGAGGGTTCAATGTTAACTTTATATTCATAGGAATCTGGTCTAGATGACTATACATATAGATAGTGCTTGGAAATACAATTTCGATGATATATGGCACGTCAAAATTGGACCATCGGATCTCTCGCAGTCATCCCTGGAAGATTACATTTTCTTGTATGTATGCCACGCACACTGGCAAGCCTACTAGTAAAACTATTGGAAATCCCCTACCTACCGAAATACCCTGAAATTCATCTCCTATCTACCAAAAACATTCCCCTAACAGAAACGTCGAAAACCCTGCATGGGAGAGAAGAGGGTCTAATTTTGAATTTTTATATGTGAAGGAATCCGGTCAAGATGACCGTATGGATGGATAGTACTAAAAAATACGATTCTGATGATATATCGCAGGTCAAAATCAGACTATCAGATCTCCCACAATCTTCTCTGGAAAATCATAATTTTTGTGCGTATGTCGTGCACACCAGCCTAGCCAAGCCTGCCTCGCACGCTTGTATGCCCCCGTACACCCCTATACATGCCCCTATGCACCCCTTCCCGTGCCCCTGCGCACCCCTGCCCATGCCCCTGCTCACCCCCACACACCACTACTGCACCTCGCGCTCACCACTGCTGCACACCATGTGCACGCACAGGCTAGCCCTCACGCATAGGCCAACCTGTGCCCACCTGTGCCATGCTGCCCACCCAACCTCTGCCCATCTGTGCCATGCTGCCCGCCCAGCCTGTGCCCACTTGTGCCTTGCTACCCACCCAACCTCTACCCACCTATGCCACCCTACCCACACCCCATTTGTGCCCAGCCTCTACCCACCTATGCCCCAGTGTCCGTACCCCCTTTGTACATAGTTTATGCCTCCCTATGTGCCCAGCTCACACCCACATGCCACTACCCGCATGTTATACGTAGCACAACCATGACATTGTCTGCATTGCCTGCCCTTCTATACTGACCATGCCTCGTGCACTTCAGCCCGATCTCACACACCGTCGTCAATTGCCGGAATTGATATTCCCCTGGCCCGGTGGGTGAAGAAATTCCCTCTTAACCCACTTAAGACCAAGATACCCCTTTTTCGCTAAGGATTCTCTCTCCCAAAAAATCCCCTTTTACCCATTAGATAAAAGCCGTCTTTCACCCATTTTGGTCCGAGACCCCCCTTTTACCCATTGGGTAAAAGCCCTCTTTACCCACTTTAGGCAGTAAACCCCCTTTCGTCCATTGGATAAAGATATTCCCTCTTTCCCATTAGACGAAAAAACCTATAAATACCCCCTCCTTTGGATTTGACACACCAAAACCCCACCTCACTCCATAGTAGTGATACCCTCTCCCCTCCCCCTCTTGATTTTCTTCGGGTCTTCAGAGCGATCTTCGTCAAGATCCAAAATCTTGTTCGGATCTTCAAAGTGTTCTTTGGGACTTTGTAGATCTTTAGTCCACTTTTAGGTCAATCCTTTCCAAAAATAGTCATTCCTAGCAGAAGCCCTGTCTGAGTGCCCCTGGAATCTTTCCAGAAATAGCCATTCTTAGCGAAAGCTCTACCGAAGTGCCGCCTCAGCCTAGCCCTCCCCTAGCCTATCCCTAGCAAAAGCTTTAATGGAGTGCCACCTCATCCTTAGCCCAAAAATAGTCAACCCTAGCTGAAGCTCTGCTCGAGTGCCCCTGAAATCTTTCCAGAAATAGCCATTCCCAGCGGAAGCTCTGCAGTGCCACCTTAGCTTAGCCCTCCCCTAGCCTATTCCCAGCAAAAGCTCTATCGGAGTGCCACCTCATCCTAAGCCCAAAAATAGCCTTCCCTAGCCAAAGCTCTGTCCGAATCCAAATCTAGAAATAGCCTTCCCTAGCCAAAGCTCTATCCGAATCCAAATCCAAAAATAACCATTCCTAGCCGAAACCCTGTCTGGATACCATCACAATCAACATCTCTCAAGAAAGGAAGTTGGAGGTCAAGACCATCTTCCCCTGAGCCAGGAGAATCCAAAAGACAACTCGAGCTAGTACTAATCAGAGGCCCACCCCTCTTGACCCGAAACAAGGGTTAAGATCAGGTATATTTTCTCAACCAAATTGTCACAATATTGACTAAGTTTTTAGTGTATATAGTCATTTAAATCCAATTAATGTATATATGTGTGATAACTTAGCCGTATATGTGGAATAGGAATAATCATAGAAAATGTTCACTCTTAAGCATCTAGTAGGAAGACCAGTTGAACTGGGTAGCTTGGGTGCCTAACACCTTCCCAATTCTACAACCTGACACTTACCTTAAATCTCTAGACCAGACCAATTTTTGAGCCATTTTCTCTAGAATTGGGCCCACCCCCGGGTCCTAGGCCCATAATCCTAGGTGGTGACTCCAAACCCCCATTTGTATGATTCTGATCCCTATATTGAACCATCATCAAATTCCAGTCTCAAATAATGAATTTTACACTCTTGCGAAATAGGCCTCCATGTATCTCCGAGCGGTGATACGACAGTGTGGGGACGGCAAGCAAAGCACACATAACACACCCCTCCCTTATGAAAGAGAGAGAGGAGAGAGGATGGGATGCCAGTCCTTCCCCCCCCCAAGGGGAAGAGAGATCTCTTATTTTTTGCTGCTATCCTCACACCACCTATAGGTGGTGGATCTCTAAAATGTGGATCAGCTGCCCTAGACTCTAAATCCTCATCCTCTATGTCCACTGGCCCTTGCTCTTCAGCCTCCTATGGTGCCCCCATTGGCACTGGCAACCCCATCATCTTCAGATTCTCTCTAGTAAACTTATCCCCAGGATACTTCCCATCTTCTCCCACCAAATCCACGTGGAAGTACTCAAAGACCTTGGTGAGTGACCTCCCATAGGGAAACCCGAAGTCATTAGGATGAGTCATATGGTAATGGTACTCCATCATCTTTATCATGACCTAGGGGAGGAAATGATGGGGAGCACCCTCTTCCAGGGCCACAGAGATGCAGTATGCTAGGTAAGCTATCATAAAGCTGTTCCTGTGACCTACTCTGGGAAGCAGATTGAACTGGGCCAGGCGTGTGAAAACTCGGGCGACTGCATTATAGGCAATCTTAGACAATAGACGCTCCTTATGTCCACATATGGTCTCAAAGATGACCTCCTGCATCTTAACGCTTAAACCCTAACCCACAGCCATGATCCTTGGAGGATTATAAAAATGGACACCTTCAGCTGATATACCTAAGATGGCTGCCAACAAATCCACCATCAAAACAATGTCTACTCCCTTCACCAGACTAGTGAGAGATTACTTCCCATTCCTAAAGGAAGCCTCCAAGTTACAATAGAAGTACCGGACGAGGTTCTCGTGGCATGGGCTGTTAGGGTGGAGCATGGATTCCCAACCCAAGGTTGTAAACCTCTCCACCATCTGATAGGCACTGAAGTGGTCTGTCACTACGGTCTTTTCCATCATGACCGGCCACTTGGAAAATGTAGACCAGGCAACAACTGCCTTAATTGTATGGAACAATCTCTCATCGTAGTTCATAAGATCAAAAGAGGGGTTCCTTACGGGTTAGGCCCATGATGAAGAGGAACCAGGGGTAGCATTCCTCCCCCGGGAGGTAGTGGTCTTCCTCCTTTTAGAGGAGGAGGGAGCCTCTTTGCTCTTCCTAGACGACATCCTGACAACACAAAGGAAGTGGGTAAATACAAATGAATAAAGATATGAAAAGAATGTGATAACAATATTTTAAAAAGGGGGGTGAGATGAACCCTATGAGAAATGACATGGATAATAAAACCCAAAGCGTAGGGATAAATACCAAAATGCAATGAAATTAATGGAATGAACTTAGAGGGAAATGAAAATTTTGTGATAAAGAAATGGATGGGTGTGCAAACCTACTTAATGCCAAATGCAGTTGAATGGGAAACATTAAGCATGATGATGGCAATAGTTACACAAAATGGAAGGAAAAGGGATCGGATCTCCAAACATTATAAATTGAAGAAAATGGAGTTTGTATATGAGAAAAGTGAGACAATCATGAAGGAAAATTTACTATCCCTAAAATGAAATTATTCAAACTATTTCACAAGCCATATATAGAGGATGGACATAATGATATTTTCATTCATAAGAGAAAAATAACGAAATGAAGAAAAACCCACAAAATTTCCAAGGATTCGATCATATATGGGATTATGTACATCAAAAGAGAGAAAACCTATGCACATGCAAATGGAGATGATTACCCTACTAATGTGTGAATGCACTGAGAGTGAAGAATGGTGGTTGAACTATACATTTGCAATAAAAGAAGAAAAACCCTAAAATAGGAAAATTAGGGCAAAAGTTTGAGATTTTCTCTATATAATCGGACAAGCATGACCAATAAGCAATGGAAATCACAAATGAACTACTACATTGTCAAGAAACAAAACTTCCATGGAAGAAAATGGGACAAAAGAAGAGATTATAAGTTTCTATAGTGAAAGAACACCGAAAACATGATTCTCAAAGAGAATATGGAGAAAAGAGAACCTATTTGAGGATTTGAGCGGATGAAGAAGAGTTGAAGCGCTGATTTTTGAGTGAGATCGTAAGTTGAAGCATTGGATAGGACCCCCAAATCTCCTTGCTCTGAGTTAGGAAGAAGAAAGAGAGAAAGTGGGAAAAAAAGGGCTTTAAAACCCCTTTTTAAAACAGTCTCAGACAAGACCTGTGGGCCATCAACCCGGCGGGGCCCTACCTAGCTTTGGTCACTAATCTTGCCCATCGGTTTGGGTTTCAAGGCCCAGAATGGCTTATGGTTGGAATTTTTCATACTCCATGCGTCGTGGGCCCCAATTAGATGCCAATAGTGGTGTTTTGTCACGTAGTTAAACATCGTTGTGAGACCGAACTATGTATTAGTAGTTAAGTAGGGGTGTGTTTGGTTATCTGGTGTGGTGTATCAATGTAACATGTGATATAAAATGCATTTGATTGTGAATATATATACAAATGTTGTGGCACTCAATTAATGCTTACATTTTGGAATAATCTAGGTACAGAACACCATGGTACGCACTAGATCCGGTGGTCGTGCCCATGGTACTTCTCGTGGTCGACCACCCATTTCCCGTGGTCCTCGACCAATGGGGTAATCCTCACATCCACCACCACAAGTGGATCATGATCTGGAGTATGTCTAGGGTAATCCACCCATGAGAGAAATTCTAGGTCCCCCAAATGTCATCACTCCTAGTGATGTGGCAACACTTATACAACAGTCACAAGGGTCCTTTCAACAGCAGTTGCTTCAGTAGCAACAAACCTTTATGGTTGCTATGAAGTAATACTTGAACCCTACTCTACAGGGCCAACCTCTTAAAGGGGTTACTCCACAGGAGCCTCCAGTGGGGTCAGGTGTTGGAGTACAACTTGGAGGAACACCGTCTGAGGTTACACCTCAAGATCAATCGGGAGGTACTCCTCTGGTTCCACCATATGGCACTCCACCATTCATTATGCCTCCACCTTATCTGTACTATCCACCTTATTATCCATAGCCAGTACTACGGCAAAGGTGGTGGAATCTTTTAAGAAGTACATGCCACCTATCTTCACCAAGGTGGGTAATGACCCATTAGAGCCGGATCGATGGATCCAAGAGTTGGAGAAAGTATTGGATATAGTAGAGTGCACAGAGGCATAGAAGCTTATATGTGCTAGGTTGCAACTAAGAAATGAAGCTGATTCTTGGTGGAAAGCTTCCAAGCCTATACTGATGGCAACTCACCCAGAGCCTACTTGGGAGCAATTCAAAGAATTGTTCTTATCAAATTACTATCCAAAGAGCTTCAGAGACCACAAGGAAGCAGAGTTTCTGGCACTAACTCAAGGAAGCAACACTGTTCTGGAGTATCAGCAACAGTTTGAAAGCTTATTTTTATTTTTCTCCTCTCCATATGAGGACATCTGAGGAAAAAGCCCAAAATTTTTTGAAGGGACTGAAGACATCCATTGGTACAATGCTGGGGGTATTAGACTTAACTAAATATGCATAGATTGTGCAAAAGGCCAAGACAATGGAAGACAAGCAGAAGCGAGAGCCATCCCTTACACCGAGAGTGTGGAAGTGGGAAAACCCATATCCTAATTCAGGTAGCCCGAGTAAGAGCTTTCATGGATCATATTCCTATGGTCCTATCTATAGGCAGCCCTACAGGCAATCGGCTTATCCTTCCCAACCGATTAGTGGACGGGGCACTACATCTTTCCGCCTTGACACTAGTGTGGTGCCTATGGCTTTGAGACCCTCTCATCCTTCAGCTGCACCAAGAATAGTACGTAGAGCTCTTGCTCCAGTTCAGACGTTGCTAAGCCGATGTTTTAATTGTCATTTGTACGAGCACTTAGATAAGGATTGCCGGTACCCAGCAGTAGCCCCATATATTCGACCCCCTGTTCATAGACCTGCATTGACTTAGGGAAACTAGCCTCAAGAAAGGATGTATCCCCTAACAGCTAAAGAGGTTGAAGCTAGTATTGAAGTAGTAGCAAGTACACTTTAATTAAAAGACTTTGTGCTTAAAATTTGAGTAACCTATTATACTTATATACAATGCAATGCTAGGTGTCTTATCTATATCAGGTATACTTGCATATGTCTTATTCGATTCTGAGCTTCACATTCATTTGTGTCTAAGAGATTTTTTAAGAAGCTTGATGTGCCAACTAAGACCTTAGAATGTAAGTTAGTGCTTAGCACTCCTACGGGCATGGAGAATAGTTGAAAGAAGTGTGTGGGCCATGCTCAGTTGAAATTAATGGAAAGAAATTGGATTTCCAGCTTATCAAGTTTAATATACACAATTTTGACATCATTCTGGGTATGGATTGGTTGTCGGCCCATCGAGCAAATGTGATGTGTGCCGAGAAACAAGTTAAGATGAAGGATGACAAAGGAGTAGAGCTTGTGTATCAAGCAGAAAGGTCAAGGCGACCAAGAAAGACCATCATCTCTACATTGCAGGCAGTGAAGTTATTAGAAGATGGATGTCAGGGCTACCTTACATCAGTACTAGATGTGGATGTGAAGGTTACACCACTGGAGGAATTAGAGGCAATCAAGAAATTCCCTAATGTCTTCCCAAATGATCTAACCCAGCTACTACCTGACAGAGAGCTGGAGTTTGCTATTGATCTAACTCCTGGAGTTGCCCCAGTGTCTAAGGCACCGTACAGAATGGCACCAGCCGAATTAAAAGAGCTACAGACATAGTTGCAAGAATTATTGAAAAAGGGGTTTATATGCCCAAGTGTCTCACCTTGGAGTGCACCAGTCCTATTTGTTAAGAAAAAGGATGGTAGTTTGCGTATGTGCATCGATTACCGAGAATTGAACAAGTTAACCATTAAGAACCAGTATCCGTTGTCACTCATTGACGACCTATTTAATCAACTGCAAGGTGCTAGAGTGATTTTAAAGATTGATTTTAGATCGGGTTATTACCAACTCAAGATAAAGAGTAGTGATATACCAAAGATAGCTTTTAGAGCCCGATAAGGTCATTATGAATTCCTAGTGCTGTCATTCGGGTTAACCAATGCACCAATTGCTTTTCTGGATTTAATGAATTGAGTATTTCATGATGTCCTCAATAAGTGGTTCATTGTTATCATTGATGACATCTTGATTTACTCGAAGTCAAAAGAAGAACATGTAAAACACCTGAGAATGGTACTACAGAGATTAAGAGAATAGCAGTTATATGCCAAATTCAGAAAATGCAAATTTTAGCTCAAGCAAGTTGGATTCCTAGGACATGTGGTGTCTGAGAATGGGATCAAGGTGGACCCAGATAAGGTAAAAACTGTAGTAGAGTGGGAAGCACCCAAGAATCTAATAGAGATCAGAAGCTTCTTGGGCTTAGTAGGCTACTACCGGTGCTTTATTGAAAATTTCGACACCAATGACTAAGTTGACCAGGAAAGGCGTAAAGTTTGAATGGCCAAAAGAGTGTGAAAACAGTTTCCAAGAATTAAAGAAACGATTAGTGTTAGCTCTTGTATTGACCATTCCAAATGGTACAGGTGGGATGACAGTCTATACTGATGCATCTAAGATAGGGTTGGGTTGTGTTCTCATGCAATACAGCAAGGTGGTAGCATATGCATCCAGGAAACTCAAGAAGTATGAGAAGAACTACCCCACTCATGATTTAGAACTGGCAGCAGTCAGCTTTGCCTTGAAGATCTAGCGTCATTACTTGTATGGGGAGAAGTGTGAAATATATAGTGATCACCAACGCCTTAAATACTTCTTCACCCAATGAGATTTAAATATGAGGCAGATGAGATGGCTAGAGCACTATGATTGTGATATTTAGTATCACCCAAGTAAGGCTAATGTGGTGGCTGACACTCTAAGTCAGAAGGCTTAGACTGTATCACTTTCGTACTTAGCTATCAGTCCACAATTGATACAAGAGGTGATGTTGATGGATGAAATCCTTCTATATGAAGGAGCAACCTTAGAGCTAGAACATCAGCCAGATGATGTTAAGCTGTTGACTATATCCTTGTTAGCCTTGTAGGTACATCCCTCCATCAGACAAGAGGTGATAGCGAAACAATCATTGGATCCTGAGCTACAAAGGACCAGGTTATAAATTCAAGAGCAGACAATGAATGACCCTAACTTCACAATAGCCAATGATGGGGCATTACTATTTTGGGACAGGTTGTGTGTACCTGATGACATGGAGATACAGGACAGGATTGTGAAAGAAGCACACAGTTTTGAATACTCACTTCGTCCTGGAAGTACAAAGATGTATAAAAACCTTAAACAATGCTATTGGTGGCTAGCAATGAAGATCATTATTGCCTTATATGTAGAAAAATGTCTCATTTTTCAGAAGGTCAAGGAAGAAAGGCATCGACCATATTGTACTTTGTAGCCACTCCCCGTACTGGAGTGGAAGTGGGATAAGATCACCATAGACTTTGCCATAGGACTACCCCGTACACCCAAGGGAATGGATGCAATTTGATAGTAGTTGACAGGCTTACCAAGACTACTCATTTTATCCCGATCAGAACCAATTACTCCATGGATAAGTTAGCCCAACTTTATATGGATAACATAGTCCATTTACATGGAATACTAGTAAGCATTGTGTCAGACAAAGACCCGAGATTCACATCAAGATTCTGGAAAAGTCTCCAGCACGCCTTGGGGACACAAGTGAATTTGAAAACTACTTTTCATCCACAGACCGATGGGCAATCAGAACGTACTATACATATCCTGGAAGACATGCTCAGGGCCTATGCAATGGAAATGAATGGCAGTTGGGAAGAATACATACCTCTTATGGAGTTGCTTATAATAATAGCTATCAAGCCACAATCGGGATGGCTCCATATGAAGCATTGTATAGAAGAAAGTGCAGAACCCCCCTATATTGGGATGAAGTACATGAGCGATGGATGCTTGGACCAGAAATGATACAGATGACGTGTGGCGAGATCGATGCCATTCGGGAAAGAATTAAAGCAGCCCAATCACGCCAAAAGAGCTATGCGGACAACTGTAGGTACGATAATGAGTTCCAAGAGAGGGAGAAAGTGTTCTTCAAAATCTCTCCAACTAAAGGGTTGCATAGATTTCATAGGAAGGGCAAGCTATGCCTGAGGTATATTGGCCCATTTAAAATCTTGGCTCAAGTTGGCTCCATACCATATATGTTGGCTCTTCCGCCTTCTTTTAGCAATGTTCACAATGTGTTTCACTTGTCTATGCTGAAGCGGTACATCCATTATCCATCACAAGTGTTGCCCGTGGAATTAAAATATTTAGAAGCTGATATGACCTACGAAGAGCAGCCCGCTAAAATTTTAGACCAAAAGATAAAGACTATTTGCAATCGCTCCATCGCCTTTGTGAAAGTTCAATGGGCCAATCATTCACTTAAGGAAGCATCTTGGAAAAAAGAAGTTGACATCCAAGCCAAGTACCCTCATCTTTCAGACAATAAGGTACTACAATTTTGAGGATGAAATTTTCAAAAGGGGGGTGAATGTGATACCCTACTTTCTAAACTCGGTCTAATTTCTTGGTTGCTTCGGTTTGGTCTTGCAGGACCTGAACCCAAGCGAGCCGATTTGAGTACCTTATGGAACATGATGGCAAGAGTGACTCTAAACTCGGGTTGGCCAAATGAGTTGGAGTCAGTGCCTAGTGAAGTTCGCATATCCAAACTGTGCACTTACACATATCACGAGGCCATGTATGCACAGTAAAGGTACGTAGCCGTATTTTATGTCAAGTATGCATATTAATCAATTACCAGGAGTGAAATATGTGTGGGGGTCGAGCCCCATCAAAAATCCCAATGTTTAGGCTAAGTTCTGGCTGACTAATGGGTGGTCATAGGTGGGTTGGACCCACCAGTGTGACCTACCACTCTGGTCATTAGATATTTTGACCCCACTATAAATAACATTTATTACCTTTATTTCACCTCATTTATTGTTTTACATGGTGGGTGAGAAAAGTAAAGAAGAGAGAGAAAAATAAGAAACAAGAGAGAGGAAGGAGGAATAAAATGGGGAAGAAGATGATCATTGTGCAATGCCGAGGTCAGATCTCTTGAATCTAACACCAGATTTGTTACACCTGTGCCCTAATCCGGTCTAATTTGAAACTGTTGTGACAGGCCTCAGATCGGAGATTGGAAGTACGATTAGGTTTTGGCTCACGGTTGCGTATTACCGAAGGGGTAGAGATGACCCCACATCTTTTTACATTGCGTGCCTATCTAACTGGAGGGGATTCATACCTTTCAATCCCAAATGATAAGTGACCCGACTTCCCATACTTGATTTTCAGCACGCATCGTAATTGCTGAAAAGCCTTGGGCATGTCCAAGGGTAACCACCCATGTGAGACCAACCTTGGGACAGCAAGCTATCAAGACAGCATCGAAAACAAGCCATTGGAAGCAGCCTGGGCATGAATCCGATGCCTAGTTTCGATGGGTCCACAAGCTGCTGTTGAGGTTTCAATGCCTGTGGGTCTTGCCACTCACATCGTAAATGGTTTAGGATGATCTCAATTCATCCTCCACACCTTCCTCTTGATGTGAACACCTTATGTACCTAAATGTGCGGGTCCTCGTGCCCTGAAACTCATTTTTACCCGATTGGTCCAAAAGAGGCCCAAACCAAATAGACCCTTAAGCCCAACTTAAGTTATAAGTTGGGAAATGAGGATTCATTTCCTCATTTCCCTTATACCCAATGTAGGAGAGGAGAGAAAGGTGAGAGGAAGGAAGAACGATGGGATTGAAGGCCTACCTTGGTGCCGGTTGTCGCCTTATTGCTAGAATCGCTACCGGAGGTAAGTGCAACCTCCCATGCCACTCTCTCTCTCTTCATTTTGACCTATAAAAAGATAGGTATGGATGGGATCTTGGTTTACACACCACATTATGCTTATAGGATGGGTGTTCTACCCTCCCGGTGTTGTTGCCGAGCTTGAACCAAGCCCGGTGAGCTCTGGCAACATGTAATGCCAAAAGACCAACTAGGGTTTCGATCATTTGATTAACGTATCTCCCAAATGGCTAAGTGGAAATGGAATTTTCTTGGCTTAGAATGATGTTAGAGACATCCCCTACAAACTCCATGGAACAAATCTCAGCAATCGGGCCCGAGTTGAAAAGCCCCAAATTGTTGGACTGACCTGTACCTCCACCAAAAATAGTCCATCGGATCCACTGGGTCTATTTCTAGTGGCATATTTCTGATGGACTTGGAGCCTTATGTTTAATTGAAATTTTCATTTTATGATCATGATATGAATTGTATAGAAATGTATGACAGGATCCGGTGTGGCCGAGGAGGTATCGATACCGTGATCTCCATATGTTTGGATGGGTGTGTGTGTGAGATGAAATCCGGCGTGGCCGAGGTGGTATCGGTGCTATGATTGATATATGCATATTGCATTCGTGTATTGATTATGTGCATTAGAGTTAGTTGTAATCGTAGGTTACACTTTGTGCCCAAGGTCTCGCTGGTATCGTGTACCCTAGGACTACATTTGAAAATGGATATGCTTCGTAGCCGAGGTCTTGCCGGTGTTGTGTAGTCCATACTCAATTGTTATTGCATGCTAGATTAGGTAAACGGTCTTGGGTTTAACTTTATGGAAAAGGTCTCTCTGGTATCGTGTACCCAGGACTGTATTTGGAGATGAGTTACACTTTGTGACTGAGGTCTCTCCGATATCGTGTAATCCATACTAACTATATCATTATGAAGGCATGTAGTATATATGTGGTTAGGTATCACTCCCTCTGCTATGCACCCCTTCCAAAAGGGGTTGAGATGTTAAATAACCCATTGTGGTATGTTTGATAAGCCTTCTCGAAGTGCCACTCCTGCGATACGATGTGATTGTTACCAGAGGTGAGAACCTATTCGACGTGGTCGATGTGTTACCGGTGCCGTGACTGCCAGGAGGGGGTTATCAGGGGTTTGCTGGGTGACCCATGGATGCATACAGGGACTGGCAGGCTTCTAATCACAGCTAGGGTTTGTATCGCTGCATAGTCAATGTCGAATCTGAGACAAGGGATATAGCCTAATGCTCCATAGTAGCATTTACCAAACTTAGTTTATATTGTTAGGTGGATAATAAATAAATGAACTGCATCACGAGCATCATGGACAATGGTGGGATAATAAATAAATGAACTGCATCACGGCTAGGGTTTGTATCGCTGCGTAGTCGATGTGTTTAATTTCCACAATCATGCATAATAAATATTACTGCTATTGACTTGCTTGGATGTGCTTGACCCCACCCCTCACTGAGCGAGTTGGAAAGCTCACCCCACGTATACACCTCTTTTTGGATGATGATGCAGGTAGCGTGGTGTCGATGGTGGGTGATCTAGTATCTTCTAGGTTGGAGTATAGTGTGAACGACTGGTGGATGCTAGAAGCGGAGGAGCATGATCAGGACTGTGCTTGTGACCACTGTGCTTACGCCGTACCATGAGATTGTACATCATATTGTGATACTTTTGGATATAGTTGTGGATTGTATATTTTCTTGAGGTTATAGTATATGTCTTAGATGAATGTAACAGAATAACTCGATTATTGCTATTATATTACCATTAGATGTTTCCCCATTTTATTTATAAATTCCGCTACTATGCTCTGATACTGCTGCTTATACTGCTTTGTGATGTGAGATTGTGAAAATGTTAAGGTACTACTATCAGAGATCCTGGTAGGTTTGTAAGACAGATACGTGTCTTACTCACACCGCCGGTATTCCTAATGGTAAGTTGGGTTTGTCGGGAGTGGGGTGTGATAGCTATGGTATCAGACTGCGATGCTCTGCCTTAACTCACAATCTCTACCAAACCATGATTTTAGGAAAACTAGGATTAAATAAAAATCTCAAGACAACAATAATAGAAATTGTACAATTAGGAGACAAGCATAGGTGTTAAAGCTCTTTTATTATAATAAAGAACTTAAATACATAGCTTACACTTTTTATAAAATTAAAGTACGAAAAGTAGGAAATCCTAACTAGCCTAAGTCTAGGAAATTAAACAACTGAAGCAAATGACATAATGTAAAAGTTCAACTAAACCTAAAAACATCAGACTCAAAGAAAAACAGGAAAATGGAAATCCTAAAGGCTATAGTGGCAAATGTGCCACTAGTCTTGCTGCTGCTGCTACTACTGCTGGTGGTTTTGTTCTTGGCCCTGAGCCTGGTTCGGACCATGCATTCCTGAAGGATGCACCGGAATACCAAGATGGAAGACCATCGCTTACATCTGTGCCTCTAGGGAGGCCATTCTATTGTCCATAAGACAATAGGTCCTGTCTATGCTCTCGAGGCAGCCATCCATGCTCCTCATCAGTGACATAGTGGTGTCCAGATGGGCCATAACATCATTAACACCAGAAGGCCTCGCACCCCTAGTGCTTTGAGATGTAGAAACCGCCATAGAACCTATAGCCTGGGGATCAGGTGGTGGAGCCCCACCAACCCCAGCAGCTTCTCCTCCTGCACCAACATCACCAGCACTGCCACCCTTTACCTCCATAGGCTATTGACCCTCTCCTAGGATAGGTGTCACCTCCCTCAGATCTATGGTCATCTTCCTCCGTGAGTCTTGGTCAAAGCCTGTGACCTCTTCACCCAAGCATGCCTCACCCTCCAAGTCCACCCCAAAGCGGCGGAAGATGTCAGTTAATATCCTTCTGTAGCATAGGTTCCCTACTTGGTGATCCTGCCCCTCAAACCGAATTACCATGGTCCACATTAGGAGGTAAGGTAGACATATCTCCACACCCATGTACACATAGTATGTCACATAGGCTTGAAGGGTGGATACCTTGTTATAATGTCCGCATGTGGGGAGGACATTCAGCTGAATCGCACAGTAGACAACCTTTGGAGTAATAAAATAGTTGACTGAACGGTTCCATCCTTCAGCTTCCTTAGTCAGCATGTCATTGATCTTCTGAAAGGTATCGAGACTCTGAAACTCATATGCCGGAGTCCGAGGCGACAGTACACTAGGTCACCAGCATTGCTGACCGTCAGAATGTTGGCCAACTGCCCCAAGTCGAAGGGGATCTCCACCCCCTCCACATAGGAGGTGATCCGCATCTCTTTAGTGCCCCAGTTCACACATTCCATGTTGGAGTAGAATAGCCTGACCAATGTTGGGTAGTAGTATTTGTTACACCCATGCCCTAATCCGATATAATTTGAAACTGTTGTGACAGGCCTCAGATCGGAGATTGGAAGTACGATCAAGTTTTGGCTCATGGCTGCACATTATTGAAGGGGTAGGGATGACCCCACATGTTCGTGCATTGCATGCCTGTTTAACTGGAGGGGGTTCATACCTTTCGATCCCGGATGGTAAGTGACCTGACTCCCAACACTTAATTTATGGCACCCGTCATAATTGCCGAAAGGCCTTGAGCATGTCCGAGGGCAGCCACCCATGCGAGGCCAACCATAGGACAGCAAGCTGTCAAGACAATTGGAAACAAGCCACCGAAAGTAGCCTGGGCATGAATCCGGTGCCTGTTTTAGATGGGTACACTGGCTAATGTCGAGGTTTCGATGCCTGTGGGTTCCGCCACTCATATCATACATGGTTCTGGATGATCCCAAATCATCCTCCACACCTTCCTCTTGAGGTAAATACCTTATGGACCTAAATGTGTCCCGAAACTCATTTTAACCCGATTGGTTCAAAAGAGGCCCAAACCAAACAGACCGTTAGGCCCAACTTAATTTATAAGTTGGGAAATGAGGATTCATTTTCTCATTTCCCTTGTGCCCAACGTAGGAGAGGAGAGAAAGAGGACATGAAGAATAAGAAGAGGAAGGAGAAGGGGATTGAAGGCCTACCTTGGTGAAGGCTACCACCTTGTTGCCGGAATTACTGTCGAAGGTAAGTGCAACCTCCTATGCCACTCTCTCTTCATTTTGACCTAGAAAAATCTAGGAATGGATGGAGTCTTGGTGTACACACCATGTTAGGGTTGTAGGATGGGTGTTCTACCCTCCTAGTGTTGTTACTGAGTTCGAACCAAACCCGGTGAGCTCCGGCAACATGTAATGCCAAAAGACCAACTAGGGTTTCGATCATTTGATCGACGTATCTCCAAAATGGCTCAATGTAAATGGATTTTATTAGCTTATAATGATGCTAGAAACATCCCCTACAAACTCCACGGAAAAAAATCCCAATGATTGAGCCCAAGCCGGAAAGCCCCAATTCAAGTTGGTCCTTTCTGTGTCCACCAAAAATATGGCATAGGAAGCACTGTAGCTGTTTTTGGTGGGAAAATGAGCCTAATGTACTCTCTGTCACCTCCATCGAAAATAGGACTGATATATCTGGTGGAAATGCCTTGTTTTTGGTGGGTGTTTCCGGTGACAGTACTGTCACCTAAGAACTATCTGTACCCTTTGGGGGGGTGACCTGTGTGGGTCCCTCCCGATGTTTCTGATGCATACTGACATACGATTCCCTTATGTCTAGGATAGTGATGTGCACGTGCCGAAGTTAGAATTGAATTGATCGATCGGTGGCCATACTTGAACCCAAACACAATCGATCATAAAATAGGTGAGGGATGGACTGTGTTTATTTTTGAAATATTTATTATTTATTAAATTTCTCACATGCTTAAAATTATTTATTTAATTGAAATTGTCATTTCACAATTATGATATGAATTATATGGAATGTATGATAGGATCCGGTTGGCCGAGGTGGTACCAGTACCTTGATCGCCTTATGTATGTTGGATGTGTGTGTGTGTGTGTGTGTGAGATGGAATCTAATATGGCCTTGGTGGTACCGGTGCCGTGATTACCATATGTATGTTGTAATTATGCATTGATTATATGCATTAGAGTTAGCTATAGTTGTGGGTTAAACTTTTTGGCCAAAGTCTTACTGGTATCGTGTACCCCGGGACTACATTTGAAAATGGATATGCTTTGTGGCCGAGGTCTTTCCGGTGTTGCATAGTCCATATTCAACTATGATATGTATGATAGATTAGGTAAACGGTCTTAGGTTTCACTTTGTGGCTAAGGTCTCTCTGGTATTGTGTATCGGGGACTGTATTTGGAGATGGATTACAATTTGTGGCTGAGGTCTCTCCGGTATCGTGTAATCCATACTAACTGTATCATTATGAAGGCGTGTAGTATATATGTGGTTAGGTATCACTCCCTATGCTACACACCCTTTCCAACAGGGGTTGAGGTGTTGGATAACCCATTGTGGTATGTTTGATTTGTCTTTCTAAAGTGCCACTCATGTGGTACGATGTGATTGTTGTCGAAGGTGGGAACCTGTTTGGCATGGCCGATGTATTACCGGTGTTGTGACTGCCAGGAGGGGGTTATCAAGGGTTTGTTGGGTGACCCATGGACGTATACGAGGACCGGCAGGCTTCTAATCATGGCTAGGGTTTGTATCCCTACGTAGTCGATGTCGTTTTCGAGATTAGGGATACAGCCTAATGTGCCGTAGTAGCATTCACCAGACTTAGTTTGTATTGTTAGGTGGATAATAAATAAATGAATTGCATCATGAGCATCATGGACTATGTGTTTAATTTCCGTAATCATGCATCATAAATTACTACTGCTATTGACTTGCTTGGATGTGCTTGACCCCACCCCTCACTGAGTGAGTTGGAAAGCTAACCCCACGTATACACCCCTTTTTAGATGACGATGAAGGTATCATGGTGCCAATGGTGGTGATTCAGTATCTTCTGAGTGGGAGTATGGTGTGAGAGATGGTGGATGCTAGAAGCAGAGGAGCACGACCAGGACTATGCTTATGACCACTGTGCTTATGCCACACAGTGAGATTGTATATCATATTTTGATATTTTTGGATATAGCTATGGATTGTATATACTCTTGAGGTTATAAGTATATGTTATGGATGGATGTAACAGAATAACTTGGTTGTTGCTATTATATTACCATTAGATGTTTCCCCATTTTACTTATAATTTTGGTACTATACTTTGATTCCACTGCTTCTACTAGTTTGTAATGTGAGATTGTGAAAATGTTAAGGTACTACTATCAGAGATCTTGGTAGGTTGTAAGACAGGTACGTGTCTTACTCACACCACCGGTATTCCTAATAGTAAGTTGGGTCTGCCGAGAGTGGGGTGTGACAGTTGTGGTATCAGAGTGTGATGCTCTACCTTAACTCACAATCTCAGTCAAACCATGATTTTGGGGAATTTAAGATTTAATAAAAATCTCAAGACAACAATAATAGAATTTGCACAATTAGGAGACAAGTATAGGTCTTAAAGCCGTTTCATTATAATGAAGAACTTAAATACACAACTTACACTTTTTATAAAATTAAAGTACAGAAAAGCAGGAAATCCTAACTGGCCTAAGACTAGGAAATTAAATAACTGAAGCATATGACATAATGAAAAAGTTCAACTAAACCTAAAACATCAAACTCAAATAAAGCATAAAAATGGAAATCCTACAGTGGCAAGCATGTCACTACTCTTGCTGCTGCTGCTGCTGCTGGTTCTGTTCTTGACCCTGAGCCTGATTCTAACCATGTGTTCCTGGATGAGGCATTAGGATACCTAGATGGAAGACCATTGCCTACATCTATGCCTCTAGGGAGGCCGCTCTATTGTCTTTAAGACAATAGGTCTTGTCTATGCTCTCGAGGCGACTGTCCATAATCCTCATCAGTGATATAGTGGTGTCCAGTTGGGCCATAATATCATTGAGACCATAAGGCCTTGCACCCCTAGTGCTCTGAGAGGTAGAAGCCGCCAAAGAACCTATAGCCTGGGGATCAGGTGGTGGAGCCCCACCAACCCCAGTAGCTTCTCCTCCTGCCTCATCGGCACCGCCACCCTCTACCTCCATAGGCTGCTGACCCTTTCCTGGAATAGATGTCACCTCCTGTAGATCTATTGTCATCTTCCTCAGAGAATCTTGGTTGATGACTGTGATCTCATCACCCAAGCATGCCTCGTCCTCCAACTACACCCCAAAGCGGTGGAAGATCTCAATCAATATCCTCCTATAGCATAGGTGCCCTACTTGATGATCTGCCCTTCAAACCGAGTTACCATGGTCCACATTAGGAGGTAAGGCAGGCGTATCTGTCCATCCATGTACACGCAGTATGTCACGTAGGCTTGCAGGGCGGATACCTCATTATAATGTTCATAGGTGGGAGGACATTCAGCTAAATCACATAGGAGACAACCTTGGGAGTGGCAAAGTAGTTGACTGAATGGTTCCATCCCTGGGCTTCCTTAGTCAGCATGTCATTAATCTCCTGGAAGGTATCGGGACTCTAAAATTCATATGTTGGAGTCCGAGGTGAGTAGTACACTAGATCACCTGCATTGCTGATCATCAAAATATTTTCCAACTGCCCCATGTCAAAGGAGATCTACACCCCCTTCACATAGGAGGTGATCTACTTCTCTTTGGTACCCCAGTTCACGCATTCCATATTGGAGTAGAATAGCCTGACTAGGGTGGGGTAGTAGTATCGGTTAGGTTTCAAGATGCAGTACCACCCGATCTCCTCAAACTGTTGACAAAGACGGAATGCATAGAAGTTGTTGGTCCTCACATAGACTCCTGGGTTAATGTTGTGGCGCTTAAAGAACTCCCAACGATCTCGCTTAACCACAGAGTGGAACAGGATTGGGTTAAACTGCTCGGTGGCATCTTGCTTCTCTTATATAAGAGCCCATCGGCTATGCACACGGCATCCAGACATTGTTGAAAAATGATCCCTAAGGATTTGGAATGGAAAACCTATTTAAATGGCTGCATGCAAAACTCACAAAGAAAATCATAAAAACTAGGTTTTAGGGAGAGAAAACATACCTTGGATGTAAATGTAGCTCCAATCAATCATGAAATAGCGCGAGGAAGGTAGGGAATGGATAGCAAAAGGCTCCATGGTTGTTTCCACACCTTTCTCACAAGAGTAAATAGGGTTTACTGTGAATAACCCAAGGCCCGATCCTATTTATGGCCGATTTGGTGCCATCGGAAACAAGTCACCAAAAACACTGGGCATGCTTCTGGTGCTTGTTTCCGGTGAAAGGGAAAAATTTGTTTTAGCCTCTGTTTTTCTCATCAAAAATACCACTGATATTTCTTGTGGGTTAATCCATATTTCTAGTGGTTTGAATCCCTGTTTCCGGGGGATTCAATAAAAAATAAATCATGTTAAATTTTCAAACCTAAGTTTTTATTTGGGTCCTTGATGGTGTGCCGCTTTGGGATGTGTGCGCGATCAGATCTTGATATGTGTGGATCCCACTTATGCATGCCGTAACCCTAATTTTGTCTATGATATACGTGTGGGACCCATTGTGTATGCATGTGTTCCAATTACATGCAACCTTGTTTATGCATGTGTACTAATCGGATTCCTTCACAGGAATCATGTTGCACCGGAACACCCGATCCTGATCCTAATCATGCCCGTCACCTCTCGCTTCCCCTACACGGAATCGGGGTAGACCCTGTAATACACCTCCGACCCTGCTTGTACTTACGACTTAGGATGTGGCATCCATCATGAATAACATGATGCGGGAAGTGGAAGAAAGATAAAATTAGTTTATGGTCGGGATCGATAATAGAATCCAAGCGACAATGGAAGCCCACAATGCACCACCTGCACCTCCTACTCCACCAGCACCTGTTCCAATACCCACTGGATCGGCTACCCCTAAAATATCTGGTGGGGCACAAGTGCATGGGAATGTGCAAGATTCAATGTTGGAACAAACTCAAGCCCATGTAGAGGGCTGGACAGACTTGAAAAAGATGATGGAGAAGTTTCAATGGCTTAGGCCCCCATATTTCCCCAAGGTGGGGCAAGGCCCATTGTATCCATCAAGATGGATTGGTGGAATGGATAAGGTTTTTAGACTGATGGACTGCACCGATGAGCAAAAAATTTTATGTGCAGGCTATCAGTTACAGAATGAAGCAGGCGATTGGTGGAGTGCCACCGAACCTATTCTGAGGGCTAGTAACCTGAATCCCACTTAGGTAGACTTCAAAGGGGCCTTCTTTGAGAACTATTTTTTAGAAAGCATCCGGGATAGGAGAGAGGTGAGTTCTCTCAGTTGATTCAAGATCCCCGGTCGGTTCTCGAGTATCAGTAGTGCTTCGAAGAGCTATTCCATTTTTCTCTTGAGCATCTGAGAGGCAATAGAGCCAAGGCAAAGAAGTTTAAGAAAGAGTTGAGGCCAGGTATTGGGTCAACCATTGTGGGGTTGAAACTACAAACCTATGCTGAGGTGGTCCAAGTGGCCATGTCTATTGAAGACCGGCATAGAGATTGCTACACGGCTCAACAAGGAATGGGAAAGAGGCCAATGGGATCTACTGATTCTAAAGGAGGCAGCAAACCTTTTCGTGTGTCTTACACCAACCTAAGTTCAGTGCAGTTTAGGAGGCCTGATGCTAGCCAGACTTCCCAATCCTCCTGATCTAGTGCAGTATCACAGTCTTCGGGATCTGGCCCGAGATTTTTTCATTGTGATCAACCAGGTCACATGGCGAGGACCTACCCCCACCGAAGGCCAGGTAATGCACCCTACACTATGCCACCTAGGTCCCAGCAGATATATTCAGCCCCGAGGCCAACACAGCCCCTACAGGGCTAGAGACTATAGGGCAGAGTGTTTTTTATGATTGCAGAAGATTCTGAGGCTACACCCGGTGTAGTGATTGGTACATTATTGATATCATTATTTCCTGCACATGTGTTATTTGACTCAGGAGCCTCACATTCATTCGTGTCACCGGCATTTACGAAGAAGATGGGAATTCCACCTAAGGGAATGACTCAATGTTTGGCTATGAGCTCCCCTACAAGAAGTGTAGTGGGTTTGAACTATGTTTATGAGCCTTGCCCAGTGACCATAGGTGATTATGAGTTGAATGCTCACTTGATTGAGTTGGATATGACCGACTTCGATGTGATTTTAGGAATGGACTGGTTGTTTGCATACAAAGCCAGTGTGCTACGTGTAGAGAAGACTATCATTTTCAGACCTCATGATGATGATGAGTTTGTGTTCCAAGGGAATAAGCCCAAGAAACCTAAGAAAGTTATCATATCCGCACTCCAGATGAAGAAGCTACTGGATAAGGGATGTCAAGGCTACTTGGAATCTGTGATGGATATTGAGGTGGAGATTAGGCCCTTGACCGTGCTAGATGTGGTGAGGGAATTTCTTGATGTATTCCTAGATGACTTGATAGGTTTGCCACTGGACCGAGAGACGGAATTTGCTATAGACCTACTCCCTGGTTCGGCACCAATGTCAAAGGCCTCTTACTGCGTGGCCCCCACAGAGTTGAAGGAATTGCAGGTGCAACTTCAAGATCTTCTGAAGAAGGGATTTATTAGACTTAGTGTGTCTCCATGGGGAGAACCGGTCTTGTTCGTCAAGAAGAAAGACGGAAGTATGAGATTGTGCATCGATTATCGGGAGCTTAATAAGTTAACCATCAAGAACCAGTATCCTTTACCAAGGATAGATGATTTATTTGATCAGTTGCAGGGTGCCAAGGTGTTCTCCAAGATTGACCTTAGATCAAGCTACCACTAGCTCAGGATCAAGGATAGTGATGTCAGCAAGACAGCCTTCAGATCAAGGTATGGACATTATGAGTTCTTGGTAATGTCATTTAGGTTGACCAATGTACCGGTTATGTTTATGGATTTGATGAACCGGGTATTCCAGGATGTCTTAGACAAGTTTGTGATAGTGTTCATTGATGACATTTTGGTCTACTCTAAGAGTCCAGAGGAACATGTTGTTCACCTGAGGTTAGTACTACAACGGCTGAGAGAGAAATAACTCTGCCAAATTCGGAAAGTGTGAGTTTTGGTTGTCACAAGTTGCATTCCTAAGCCACATTGTTTCATCCAAGGGTATAGAGGTTGACCCAGGCAAGGTGAAGGCAGTATTAGAATGGAAGACTCCCAAGTGTGTAGAGATACATAGTTTTCTGGGATTAGCTGAATACTATAGGAGGTTTATTAAGAACTTCTCTCGCATTGCTACTCCAATAACCCGAGTCACACGAAAGGGTGTAAAATTTGAGTGGTCGGATGCTTGTGAGAAAAGCTTCAAGGAGCTAAGGAAAAAGTTGGTATCAGCTCCAGTTTTGACTATTCTGATCGGTACAAGTGGTATGGTTTATAGTGATGCCTCCAAGATGGGATTGAGTTGTGTATTGATGCAGCACGGGAAAGTCATTGCCTATGCATCCCATCAGTTGAAGGATTATGAGAACTACCCCACCCATGATTTGGAGTTGGTAGCTCTGATTTTTGCACTGAAAATCTGGAGACACTACCTGTATGGTGAGAAGAGTGAGATCTTCAATGACCATAAGTGTCACACCCCGTTCACATCGAACCGGGCTAGTGACCGGGTTAACACCGGTTAACCCAAACCTACCAGGATCATCTAATACTGTATTCCACCAAAGCATACACACAACTAATAAAAGCTTATCAGATCAGTGGAAAATTTGGTTTACCTATGAATATTCCCATAATACTGGATACCCGAATTGTGATAAAATAGTTAATTACATGTGGGCCCAAAGGCATGATATTTACACAATAAAAGTACAATTCACACATCAAGTACATAAAGGGAACCATCAAAATCAGAGTATACAGCTCGGCTCGGTATCAAAGACTAGAGCTCAGCTCGGTATCAAAGGTTGAGCCCAGCTCGGCATCACATGGTAGAGCTCAGCTCGGCCTCAAGAGTGGAGCTCAGCTAGGTATTAGAACTGCGGTCCCGCAGCACAACTCTCGCACGAGCAATCAGTGCCGTGCTCTAACTCCTCAGGGGCCCACCAGTCTTCTTCAGGGAACTCAATCGTGGGACCCGACCCGTGCTCTTCAGTTGGATGACCTGCAAAATCATCTAAAAAGAGGTGCACACGTGGGATGAGCTCACTAGCTCAGTAAGTGGAAAGATGGACCACACAACAGTCCACACAACAACCACAACCATATGCACTATATGTTATGCATTACATTTTAAATCACATCCACCTAAGCAACATTACTAAGTCTTTGGTTTAGTGCTACTACAACCACAGTGTGCGTATACTCCGGGTACGAGCTACGAACTCCATCCCGCGATACGCCCATAGGGCTGTCGGAGGAGGCCCACCATGAGTACTCGAAAAAGTAAAAACATACCGACCACCGGCTCTCAACAGAAAAGTAAATGACTGAAATTAAAGGTGTTGACTCCAACAATTTAAAAGCAGTACGATTGGCCCTCTTGAATATACCACCGGGGTTTCCGACTGTCCTAATGATCAGTCGGGCATAATGTCTAACCGCCACAGTGACCCGACGATCGCGACCACTGCTTCCCCCCAAATGGTAACCCAACACCTTAACCCCTGTTGGGAAGGGTCGTAGCACGGGAAGGTGATAATCCTAAACCGCATGCTCCTATATGACAATAGTACGATTGCATAGTGCCACCACGGGCCACCAATGCACTCATTTCCAAGCCGACTACGACGACTAGTCTATTTATGCATCATGCACAATGATATCCACATTCATCACAGAAGCATATCATCACTTGGCATTTAGAAGGTAAACATAACACACATGCATAACAATGTGAGGATGACTAATCTACATAGCATTTTCATGATGGCATGACTAGACTAGATACAATTAAGTGAATTCCAAACAATGCCTTGAAACAAGGCCAACCGTCCTCTCCCCACTTACTGTAGTGTACAAGGATTCCCGCTCGGTACGGGTGAGATCCGGTGCGTGAAGCGTAGGATTTGGTGAACCTAGCATGAGTGAGCGGGGTTAGTATTTCACCATCTTGGAATCAATATTAACATGATCCAATGACACGATCATGTTTAGAATCCTAAAATAAGGTCACACGTCCGATTTGGGTGCAATCGGACGTAAAAATCACATTCGGAGCCTCTCGGGTGGGTCAGACAACCCACCTGTCTGACCCACCGGTCTTTACTGGTGGGTAGGTCGGCCCACCGGTTGGCCTGCCAGTCTGGCCTGTCGATTGGGCCAGGGGGTCTGTTAAGACCGATGGGCAGGGTGGCCCACCGGTCTGGCCTGCCGATTGTGCCTGAGGACCCTGCCCTCTCAGGCGGGCCAGATGGCCCACCGGTCTTGCCCACCGGTCTTGGCGGGAAACCTACTGTTTCTTCCCAACTTCCTCCATTCTTTGGGGATTCAAATGGGGCTTTTCCAAACCCATTCTTCACACCTTCAAGGTCTTATAGGATGGTTCTAACCTAGATCTAGGTTAGATTTAAGGAATGGGAAGCCATCTTACCTTCTTTGCTCAAGAACACCTTTAAACCCCCAAAATCAGTTCAAATCCATAATGCTTCTCCAACCTTGTCAATTCCTCTTCAAATCCTTCAAGATCAACACATATGTCATCTATTAAACCTTAGATTCATCATTTGAAAGTGGATTTACAAGATCTTAAGAAACCCTACCCAAATCAAGGGTTTTACTTGGGTATGGTGAAGGTTTAAGGAACCCAAACTTTGCTTACCTGTAAATGTAGATCTAGTGTTGAAGGTCACTCTTCCAGCGTCAGAATGGGAAGATCAAGCCTCGGTGCCGCTGAAATCCATCTCTTCTTCCTCTTCCTTCTCTTCTCTTCTTCTTTCCTTTCCTTTCTCTCTCCTCTTTACTATTCTCACCAACGTACGAGTGTCATAAATGAAAAAGAAAAGAAAATCATAAATGCTATATATATACTTCTTAAATAACTAAATAATTCACATGGATGGGTCACTCAGGTGGGTGGATGCGCCCACCTGTCCACCCACCTGAGGGCCAAAACTTGGGATTTTGACAAAATTCGGCCCTCGACGCGAATCTCACTCTTGGCATACGATGTCATATACGTATGCACCTTAATATACGGCTACATACTTGCTTTATCCGTACATGGCCTTATGATAGGTGTATGTACACGGCTTGGGTATTCCCGTCTCTTCTGGCACTAGCTCGGACTTATCGGGCCAGCCGGTGTTTAAGGTCACCCTTGCCATCATAGTCCATAAGGAACCCGCTCTAACCCTCTCCTGTTGGGGTCCTGCATAGTTAAACCAGGTCAACCGTGTAATCAGACCGGGTTTAAGAAGTAGGGTATTACATTTCCCCCCCTTCTGAAAAATTTCATCCTCGGAATTGCGTACCTGGTTGTTCAAAAAGATGAGGGTACTTGGCTCGCATTTCATCCTCTTTCTCCTAAGATGCTTCTTTAAGTGAATGATTAGCCCATCGCACCTTTACATAGGAAATGGAGCGGTTGCGAAGGGTCTTCACCTTTCAGTCCAAGATTTCAGCTGGCTGCTCTATATAGGTCATGTCAGCTTCAAGGTATTCTGGCTCCACGGGTAGTACATGAGAGGGATCATGAACATATCGCTTCAACATGGATACGTGGAATACATTATGAACATCCCCGAGTGAAGGTGGCAGAGCAAGCATGTAGGCTACTGAGCCAACCCGGGCTAAGATCTCAAATGGTCCAATGTATCTTATGCTCAACTTCCCCTTTCTGTGAAACCTTTGCAACCCTTTAGTAGGAGAGATCTTGAGAAATACCTTTTCTCCTGGCTGAAATTCAATGTCTTTTCTCTGGGTGCCCGCATAACTCTTTTGACGGGACTGAGCTGCTTTAATCTGTTCTCGAATAACATCGACTTTGTCACAAGTCATCTATATCATTTCAGGTCCTAACATTCGACGTTCACCTACCTCATCCCAATACAAAGGAGTTCTGCACTTCCTACCATATAAAGCCTCATACAGAGCCATCCCAATTGTAGCTTGGTAACTGTTGTTATAGGCAAACTCCATAAGAGGTATATATTCTTCCCAACTACCACACATTTCCATTGTACATGCCCTGAGCATGTCTTCTAATATCTGTATGGTTCGCTCCGACTGACCATCAGTCTGTGGGTGGAAAGCAGTACTCAAATTCAACTGTGATCCCAAGGCACGCTGGAAGCTTTTCCAAAATCTGGAAGTGAACCTTGGGTCCCTATCTGATACAATGCTCACTGGCACTCCATGTAAGCGCACTATGTTGTCCACGTAAAGTTGTGCTAGTTTGGCCATAGAGAACTTGGTCTTGATGGGAATGAAATGAGCAGTCTTAGTAAGCCGATCAATGATCACCCATATCGCGTCCATTTCCTTAGGTGTACATGGTAGTCCGGTGACGAAGTCCATTGTAATCCTTTCCCACTTCCATTCTGGTACTGGGAGTGGCTGAAGAGTACCATAAGGTTGATGCCTCGCAGCTTTTACTTTTTGGCATGTGTGACAAGTCGCCACATATAGAGCTATTGTGAC